>NC_134274.1:10744858-11044858 GCF_031893055.1 Leptodactylus fuscus | reverse complement strand
GATAATACACACAGTGATGTCACAGTACAGAGATAATACACACAGTGATGTCACAGCTCGGCTGTAATACGGACATATCCTACACTCTGTATTATATCTGTAAGTCCCATTATATTATATTATATGACTTTTACGTCTTTGATATATTTTTTTCTCTGTACATTGGCTCTCTGTACATAAGCGGCTTGCGCAGTATACGGATATGCCATATATCACAGTCCTTAGTAGCGTGTACTCTCGTAGAGCGCTGTACATACCAGACGCGTTGGGCAGGCTCCAGCTTGTGTTGTGTTTGCTTTTCTAGCACAGAACTGACTTTAGGATAGAAATCCTTGGAGCTCGGCCATGACCTTAAGGCCTTTCTTCTATTATTATATGTAAGTAGAGATTAAAGAGAACCTGTCGGGGAGATTTGGGGGAGTCCTTATGGATTGGGGCTTTATTGTTGTAAACTTACTGCGCATGTACCTGAAGTTTGGCGCATGCGTACATCCCTATGACTGGTCATTGGACCCACAGTCAGGATGAGTCTGTATAATATGACAGATATAGCGGTAGGGTCTCTCAGGTGCCAGTGAGACGGAGGTTGCTCTGGTTTGGTGGGGTCTGCAGGGTCATCAGGTCTCAGATCACATCATTGCAACTGATCATCACGTTTCGTTTTCTGTAATTTTTTGCTCTTCTTGCATTACAGAGACACGGATTGAAAATTTATTTTCGAGACCCCCATTCCTTCACCCCATTATTGGAAGATGTGAGCGGCCGTCCCCCGAGGTCTCTTCTTCTTGGGGCAGATATGGCAGAAAACCAAAGGCAGATTGCTCAGTTTTCTGAAAAAGATGCAAAGGTGCGTGCCAATAATGTTATGGCCTCAAAAAGTGGGGGCCAAAAACGAGCTGCGGTCAGGTCTGTGCTGGGATTGTGGAGGTGGGGGCAATAACTGTCTTAGTGACTGGATGGAGAAATCCTATTCTTCAGGCCTATCCCAAATATGAGGAGTTCATGAACCGCCTGGTGGACGCTATAGACCCTCTCCTGGATGTGCCCCCTGCGGACGCGGCGGCCATAGTTCAGGGGTCTCTGATGCGAAGACTGAAGTCCCTAAAGACACTCCGCCCATTAGTAAAAGCAGGTATGTGCTAGAGTTACCACCAGGGGGCAATAATACAGGGTCTGGAGATCTAAGGGGTCTGGGCTTGGGTGGTCCGGGGTCTGTATTAGTTTAGGGAGTCTGGTTTGGCCCCCAGTCATGTACTTGAAGGGGCGACACAAAAAAGGGGAAGAGGGGGCAACAAAAATTATGTATATACTGTGGGGGTGCCATATACTGTGTTGAGAGCAGGGGATAGGTGAAATGCCGTACAGACTTATTACTAATCCGGACACTTATTCTACTCGGTAGGAATTACATTGGGGAGTCAATTTCCTAAATATTACGAAGTCCTCACCGCTCCAATATCCAAGGTAAGCAGCACATATATAGAGGGCCGTGTATATGGAGATTTAAAGGGGACCTTTCTCCACCTGCACCAACTCCATCTCTTTGCATTGTTCATTGGACCCCACTATACAGATTCCGACTCAGTTGGGATTTTTCTCTAGCTCCCGCCATTCCTGAGCAATCAATACTGATAGTTTCAGCTTTACATAACCAGACATTTTTATTTTTGTGTTTTCATTTGATATAGGGGAAGGGGGTTGCCAGAAAATTCATCTGTAGGTTTGTTTTTCTCTTATCAGATTTTGGATGAATGGTTTGAGTCTGAACCCTTGAAGTGCACCCTGGCCACGGACGCAGTAATAGGGGCAATGTGCTCTCCGTCCACCCCGGGCAGTGGGTATGTGCCATCTCATCTTCTGGTCTCTGTGTCCACCTTAGATGACTTGGATAGCCCCACTATCACTAGAATTTGGGACCCCAATCGATCTTCCATCGCATGCGGGTCCCTGGACTAGTGAACACATGACTCTCCGCTCTCTTCCTATTTCAGGTATGTTTTGCTTCACCACGTCATGGGCGAGCTGGAAGGGAAGAAGGGATCCTGGGGCTACGTAGAAGGAGGAATGGGCATGGTTTCCAACGCAATCGCCAAATCTGCGAAGGAATCGGGGGCTGAGATATACACGGAAAAGGTAAATCCGGGACAATTGTAATCACCATTAAAGGGGTGGTCCAGGAAATACAGAACTGGGACAAAGGTGTATACGTAGTCAAAATATATACCCCGCACGTATGCAGAAGTGCCTTATACATAGGGGGATAGATTTTGACTATGTATATAAGTGTGGTCAGCTGATGCTATTTTTGCTACACTCTGACCGATTACTTCCTCTTCTCATTTACTGTCACCAAAAAGCTCTGCAAACACCTGCACCCCCTGTGAGAGTACCAGACGAGTCCTTCCAAGGTGCCTGTCACTTTAAGAATCTTCTATCTAGTTATGGGTGCGGGTCCATCAGACAGAATCCGACCTCACCCCTGGTCTCTCTGGATGGGAGATACTCACAGTCCTGTATACGTCCCCTCCGTATATATGGAGAGTTATCATACAATAAGTGCACAAAGTCTGAGCTCTACATGATGTTTTAGCTCTTTGCTTCCTAGTCTTAAAAAATGTAAAATTTACCTCCAGCCCTAAATGAAAATTTCACAATGCTGCAAACTTCACATTAATATTAATTCTGCAATGTTTCCAGGCAATGTCTGTTCACACTGAAGGTGAATCTTAAATCTGAAACCTCATGGGCGATACTAGTGGTCTCCTGGTCTCCTTCTTATATTACAAACCTAGGGGCTGCACCATGGCTCTCCAGGTCTTCTTCTTGTATTACAAACCTAGGGATGGCGCCATGGGTCTCAAGGTCTTCTTCTCACATTACAAACCTGGTGGCTGCACCATGGGTCTTCTCCTCATATTAAAAACTTAGGGACTGCACCATGGTCTCCTGGTCAACTTCTCATACTGCAAACCTAGGGTTGCACCATGGGTCTCGTGGTCCCCGTCTCACATTAGAAACCTAGGTGCTGCACCATGGGTCTCCTGGTCCCTGTCTCACATTACAAACCTGGGGGCTGCACCATGGCTCTCCAGGTCTTCTTCTAATATTACAAATCTAGGATCTGCACCATGGGGCTCCTGGTCTCCTACTTATATTACAAACCTAGGGTTGCACCATGGGTCTCCTGGTCTCCTCATATTACAAACCATGGGTCTCCTGGTCTCCTTCTCCTCTAACAAACCTAGAGGCTGGACCATAGGTGACATTCTTATATTACAAGCCTATGGGCTGCACCATGGGTCTCCTGGTCTTCTCCTCCTATTACAAGCCTATATAATTACCATTATTAGGATTTTCCCTCAGCTCATCTTCTATGATATTCCTTCTAAATTTTTCATGGAGACTCCGTGTACAGAGAAAGAATAGAAAGGATGACACCAAGGAGCGGATAATTTGTGGGGAATGTAGTTCTGGTGATCACTGATGGAAGGTCCTGGCAGGGAACTACTTAGCCTTGTTCTTACAATCTTAGACAACCCCTTTAAGCTCGTGTTAGACCCAAGATTCATGGCCCTGTTATCATACACCCTCTATACCAGATCCTTATGTTTCTTACTTTGGCTTTGCACTTTAAGACATGATGAGAATTCCAGGTTTTCGAGCCATTTGCTGTCTTGTGTTTCGTTGTTCCTGTAGACGGTGGAGCAGATCCTGGTGGATGCGGATGGGAAGGCTATTGGTGTAGTCCTGCAGGATGGCACAGAGATACACAGCAGGCTGGTCCTGTCCAATGCTACACCGCACCATACATTTCTAAGGATGACCCCGAAGGTAAGACGCACGGCATGGAGAGAGACGGACCGCTGTTTTACACAAGGATATCAGTAGACTATAATACTATAAAAGCGTCTACCGGATGTCTGCCATTTAAAAACTTAAAACAGCAGAGAGAAAAATCCACCATGTAGGACTTTTATCTCCACCGATTTTTGGCAGTTTCTGCTGCAGTTTCCAATGGAGATTTAGCCTGACAAGAGCTGTCTCCGTGAAGCAGATTGATGCACGCTGTATGAGGTTTGCTAGTACTGTCTCTGTGAAGCGGATGGATGCCCGCTCTGTAAGGTTTGCTAGTACTGTCTCTGTGAGGCGGATTGATGCACGCTCTATGAGGTTTGCTAGTACTGTCTCTATGAAGCGGATGGATGCACGCTCTATGAGGTTTGCTAGTACTGTCTCTGTGAAGCGGATGGATGCACGCTCTATGAGGTTTGCTAGTACTGTCTCTGTGAAGCGGATGGATGCACGCTCTATGAGGTTTGCTAGTACTGTCTCTGTGAAGCGGATGGATGCACGCTCTATGAGGTTTGCTAGTACTGTCTCTGTGAAGCAGATGGATGCACGCTCTATGAGGTTTGCTAGTACTGTCTCTGTGAGGCGGATTGATGCACGCTCTATGAGGTTTGCTAGTACTGTCTCTGTGAAGCGGATGGATGCACGCTCTATGAGGTTTGCTAGTACTGTCTCTGTGAGGCGGATTGATGCACGCTCTATGAGGTTTGCTAGTACTGTCTCTGTGAAGCAGATGGATGCACGCTCTATGAGGTTTGCTAGTACTGTCTCTGTGAGGCGGATTGATGCACGCTCTATGAGGTTTGCTAGTACTGTCTCTGTGAAGCGGATGGATGCACGCTCTATGAGGTTTGCTAGTACTGTCTCTGTGAAGCAGATTGATGCACGCTCTATGAGGTTTGCTAGTACTGTCTCAGTGAAGCTGATTGATGCCTGCTCTGTAAGGTTTGCTAGTACTGTCTCTGTGAGGCGGATGGATGCACGCTCTATGAGGTTTGCTAGTACTGTCTCCGTGAGGTGGATTGATGCATGCTCTATGAGGTTTGCTAGTACTGTCTCTGTGAGGCGGATTGATGCACGCTCTATGAGGTTTGCTAGTACTGTCTCTGAAGCAGATTGATGCCCGCTCTGTAAGGTTTGCTAGTACTGTCTCTGTGAAGCGGATGGATGCACGCTCTATGAGGTTTGCTAGTACCGTCTCTGTAAAGCGCATGGATGCACGCTCTATGAGGTTTGCTAGTACTGTCTCCGTGAGGTGGATTGATGCATGCTCTATGAGGTTTGCTAGTACTGTCTCTGTGAAGCGGATTGATGCACGCTCTATGAGGTTTACTAGTACTGTCTCTATGAAGCAGATTGATGCACGCTCTATGAGGTTTGCTAGTACTGTCTCTGTGAGGCGGATGGATGCACGCTCTATGAGGTTTGCTAGTACTGTCTCTGTGAAGCGGATTGATGCACGCTCTATGAGGTTTGCTAGTACTGTCTCTGTGAGGCAGATTGATGCCTGCTCTGTAAGGTTTGCTAGTACTGTCTCTGTGAGGCGGATTGATGCACGCTCTATGAGGTTTGCTAGTACTGTCTCTGTGAAGCGGATGGATGCACGCTCTATGAGGTTTGCTAGTACTGTCTCTGTGAAGTGGATGGATGCACGCTCTATGAGGTTTGCTAGTACTGTCTCAGTGAAGCTGATTGATGCACGCTCTATGAGGTTTGCTAGTACTGTCTCAGTGAAGCGGATGGATGCACGCTCTATGAGGTTTGCTAGTACTGTCTCTGTGAAGCGGATTGATGCACGCTCTATGGGGTTTGCCAGTACTGTCTCTGTGAAGCGGATTGATGCACGCTCTATGAGGCTCACTAGTACTGTCTCTATGAAGCAGATTGATGCACGCTCTGAGGCTCGCTAGTACTGTCTCTGTGAAGCGGATGGATGCACGCTCTGAGGTTTGCTAGTACTGTCTCTATGAAGCTGATTGATGCACGCTCTGAGGTTTGCTAGTACTGTCTCTGTGAGGCGGGTGGATGCATGCTCCATGAGGTTTGCTAGTACTGTCTCTGTGAGGCGGGTGGATGCATGCTCTATGAGGTTTGCTAGTACTGTCTCTGTGAGGCGGGTGGATGCCCGCTCTGAGGTTTGCTAGTACTGTCTCTGTGAGGCAGATTGATGCACACTCTATGAGGTTTGCTAGTACTGTCTCTATGAAGCTGATTGATGCACGCTCTGAGGTTTGCTAGTACTGTCTCTGTGAGGCGGGTGGATGCACGCTCTATGAGGTTTGCTAGTACTGTCTCTGTGAGGCAGATTGATGCACGCTCTATGAGGCTCGCTAGTACTGTCTCTGTGAAGCGGATTGATGCATGCTCTATGAGGTTTGCTAGTACTGTCTCTATGAAGCGGATTGATGCACACTGTATGGGGTTTGCTAGTACTGTCTCTGTGAGGCAGATTGATGCACGCTCTATGAGGCTCGCTAGTACTGTCTCTGTGAAGCGGATTGATGCATGCTCTATGAGGTTTGCTAGTACTGTCTCTATGAAGCGGATGGATGCACGCTCTATGAGGCTCGCTAGTACTGTCTCTGTAGAGAACAATCTAAGTGATCCAGTGTCTGTTCCGTTTTATTTTTTAGGAGCGATTGCCAGAAGATTTTATAAGAAAGATTTCACAGTTTGATGCCAAGTCCCCAGTTACCAAAATAAATGGTATGTTTACTGAGCCTCAATTACGGCAATTAGCTAACGAAGAAAATATATTTACTCTGGTGCTAATGATCTCATCTAAGGCCCGGGGATAATGTGTCTGCGCGGCTCCGCTAGTAATGGAATAATAAGCGCCGACCGCTATTGTTTATGAACCCAGGAAAAGCTGTAATTGTGTAAGTCATGTCAGAGACCGGCTGTGCGAGATGCTGGTGGATACGGGAGACGCTGGTGGATACGGGAGACGCTGGTGGATACGGGAGATGCTGGTGGATACAGAAGCTGATGTTGGATATGGGAGACGCTGGTGGATACGGGAGACGCTGGTGGATACAGAAGCTGATGTTGGATATGGGAGCTGATGGTGGATATGGGAGACGCTGGTGGATACGGGAGACGCTGGTGGATATGGGAGACGCTGGTGGATACGGGAGCTGATGGTGGATACGGGAGCTGATGGTGGATACGGGAGCCAATCCAGGCCATGGTGTGTGTGGAGGTCCATTGCAACCTCTTTGCCGCATCATTTATAAGATGCCCCTATTGGTAGATATATTGTAGCAGGGTAGTGGACACAGTAACCACAACTGGATTACAAGAGCGTAGTATGGTAGAAACCATGAAATGAGCAAACAAGATCACATTAACGTCTCTTCCCTGTGTCCTTCTCAAACAGTGTTTGTTGCACCTTCTCCATGGTCCCCACCATTCTCACACAGAACCTCGAGCTGCCGTTGTCCTCACCTCCACACTCAGTCCCCTCTGCTCAGGCTGCCTGGGTGCGGGTGTTTGGTTTTCAGTCTTTCTCCCCAGTCTCCAGGCTGTGTCCTGCGCTTGGACTCACTGCTTGCTAAAGTTCAGACTCCCAAAGTGTGGAAGAACATAATATAGCTGAAATGGTGAACTGAACAAGCAAGATCTCATTAGAGTCTCTTACTTGTGTCCTTTGGCCACTTGGCCTGTAGTAGAGGAGTCTCCTTCTCCTCACACGGTGTTTGTCCCCCTGATACAATGACTTTCTCCTCTCCATGGTCGCCACCATTCTCCTGCTGGGCTCCAAGTTACTGATGCCACATCTCCACGCTCAGACTCCTCTCCTGTGGCTCTTTGGGTGCCTGTGTTTGGTTTCCACTCTGTGGGTCGTGTCTGATTATATCCATACTGCACCCTGCTCTTGGCTTGACTGCATGCATATGGCCACTGTACGCCAAGGTTCAGACTCCCTAAATTCCCACACTGAGTGGGCTGACTGTATCTGTAGGACGGTCGCTGCCCAAAGTGTATGCCGTTGTTTCTTTTTACAATGGGCTAAACAGCGCCACCCATGCCCATAGGTCATGTCAGGTACTGCACCTTTGGAGTGAATGGGGCTGAATCAGCACAATACAATGTATCCATGTGCTATGTTCTCTTTCTCCTCTGGTCTTCCGTACGGGCACCTGCTCTACATTATATCCACCATGGCTGAATGGAACGATCTGTAATAACTTCTTTTGCTGCCGGGTTATTTTTGCTTGTATAAATCTGCTGAGCAATGAAGTCATTGGTAAAATCTGCTGAAATCCTCATTTTCAATGTATTTTCTCCCACTATTAAAAAGTAATTACTATATTGTTTAGATGTCAGTAGTGAATGAGCTGTGGAGGCCGCGCAGTCAGCAGATCGGGAGGCTTCAATCTTCATTGTGTACTTGTGTATTCTATAAGAAGTGATTTATTTCGTAGTCTGGAGACGTCCTTCACCAGGCACCTGCCACATTCATGCCATTTTTAGGGAAGGATCTTCATGAAGTATTCATTTAATGCCGCACTTTAGTAAGACTACAATTTTAAAGGGACACTAACTTTTCAACCAACTTTGCATAAATGAATAGTCCGAGCGAATAGAAGAAACTTTGTAATATATCTTATCAGAGAAAAATGCTTCTTTCTCCACTTACACGGCCTCTATTCCTCCTCCACTGACACTCACTCTGAAATCTCTGATGAATCTGGCTTGGTTTCCCAAGACGGACTGTCATCTTGCAGAGGGATTAGAATAACCTGACCACCCGATTCAGAATACTGGACTATATAATATCGCACTGACCTCAGGGTTTCTTCTCTCCTTAGTGGCTGTAGATCGGTTACCAAACTTCTTGTCCAGACCGAACACACCGGATGGCAAACCCCTGCCCCACCACCGCTGCTCCATCCACCTGAACAGCGAGAACATGCAACTGCTCAATGAAGCCCATGAGGATGCCAGTAAGGGGCGGCCATCGGAAAGGTAAAGCTGATGGCCGACTAATAATATACTGCATATATATATACAGTATGCAAATATATATATTATTCTTGGGGTGTATAGGACCCTTAGGCATAGCAGCCTTAAAGCAACATGCCATTCAGACCAGCCAGCAGAGAATGAGGCCTGCTGGACGAGATATAGGAGGGCAGACATTTAGATTTCTAAAGGTATATAAGGAACTCCAACTTTAGTGACTAATGTGGTCATAGAAATGCTGATGTGTCCTTTATTACCTTTGCTTGAGATGACAAGCTTTGGAAAAACAACATGATTTTGTGATACTGTGCCACGAGATGTTTATGCTGTACGTGTGGCCACCCAGTGGTTGATATGTGAATTACAGTCTGTCCAAGGTTTTGCTGGCATGATGCAGTATTGTATTGAAAATGAAATGCAAGGATGGGGCTTAAACTTGGGAAATATTCTGAGTCTTTATGGGTGTGTGAAGATGACATTGGATGGAGATGACGGCTTCTGCTCTTTTTCACAGGCCAATGATCGAGCTCTGCATTCCCTCTTCGCTGGACCCGACCCTCGCTCCTCCAGGATGCCATGTGATCTCCATCTTCTCACAGTATACACCATATACCCTGAGCCAGGGGCGGACGTGGAACGAGGAGGAAAGGAATAAATATGCAGATAACGGTAACTAGACAAGGAGCTCTTGGGGACAGTGACGCCCCCTACTGGTCAGAGCACTGTCTCCGCACCCTATGGTTCCCCCAGTAATAACAGGTGATTGCTGGTGCCCACAATGTGCCCGTCAGCTGTGAGGTCCCAAAATGTTCCAACCCCTTGTTTGATAAGAATGTAATTCCCCAGGAGTGGGGAATCCTGCACAGATTCTTAGTAGTAAAGGGGCTGGGCCCCCCCCTCTCCAAGGGCCACATAGTAGCCGCATGGCCTGCCCTTATGGTATGTAGGGCCTTGTAATTTGAGACTCAGTGGTTGGACGGTGTGCTAAATATAAGCCTGGATACTAGCCCTAGTAGTCGAAAGGCAACCGTTACTTTACTGTGTTCCTAGTGGCCCCTGAACGAGACCCCTATAGCAGACCCTATGCTTCTATCATCCCGATGCCGGTGTGCAGCCTTTACCGCCCAGGGTAGCAATGTGGAGTTCATGCACCATTTAAGGGTCTCCTCGCTATCTGGCCTCTGCAAGTCACTTGGAGCTCGGTTGGTGAAGGACGTACGCAGGATCCCTTTATGGTAGATGTTATGGCACAACAGGTCTTTACATGTAGGTGTCAGGGCAATGGTGAACGACACATTGTGGCTGTAGTGGGGGATGCTTCACCTGTCGATACAAGTCCTGGGCGCCCTCACACTTATCGGGTATTCACTGATGTGTTCTGCTTTGCAGAAGCAGTTGACCTCTTGGGTGTAGTAGTCCCTTTCCTTATTGGAAGCGTATCATACAACTCTCACAGCTCACTTGGCCTTGCTAGTTGTTGCCCTCCAGCAAAGAGCTGACCTTCTGCCCCTCCATACTTACCTGTCCCTGGTCACTTACATCACCAGACCCTCTCCAGCAACCACTGAGGCCACTATTTGGTCTGAATGGTCACATGGGGCACAGGGATTCCAGGGACCATCGCACAGTGAGTGACCAACAGGGCGCCGGGGACAGGAGAGTATGGCTTTATTTATATATTACCTCTGCAAAAAACACAACCGATCCTGTGGATGCAATTTACTTCTGCCTAGAAGGAATCCTTGCAATCTGCACCAATGAAAGCAACGTAAACCTGTATAAAGCACATCATCCAGCATAGTGCAGGTCCATCATATAACCAGTATACTCTACTAAGAGCTTTAACCCTTCCCTGTGCAATAGCCTAACAGTAGAAGGTCTGCGCCCGCACCACCTTACACTTCTGTCTAGTGCACAAATCCCAGACTTCATTGACCATTGCACCATTACTGGAGCTGCACGTCTTTCATTTTGGAGTATCCTGTCTAGGATTGGGAACTAGTTACGGACAGTCACCCCACATGTGCCCGACTTTTGCTTTATTCTGGCTTCTTCTGCTTTTACCTTATGTCGGTTCTATTAAATCATGTATATGTGCATAAAGCAGAGACGTCCCATTTGCAGCAGTTATACAGAGGCCAGTCCGGGCCCATCATTGCCGTATTCATTATTAATGTGTTACGATCACGAGGTTACAGAATGTGAGAGACTCCAGGGTCAGACTTTGTGCACTTGTACTATTAGACTAGAATATTTAGTATGGCAGGACAGAGCAGATACCGAAAAACTTTAGGCTTTAGACTATCAGCCAAGATCTTGGGTAACCCTATGCTAATGCTACTGTGTGTTCCCTACCCCTGCTATATAGGATGAGCCCTGGACATTGATCTCCGGGTACACGGCTTACTCCATGAACTGGATTAGAAACATGGAACCCGTTTTATTAGAAGGGCCCCCCACAAATAAGCTGGTTATATGGCATCCTATTACTGGGAGACCCAAAGATCAGGTAGAATCTGTGGGATAATTGCTCTGCAGCGCCACCACAGGGAAGATGAAGCATTACACCAGTCTAATTTAAATCAATGGACTGTGTGTTAACCATGGATATCCCACAGACTTCCAAATCTCCATCCGACCATCGCCATAAAATTTCATAGCCCCAATTTGGTGATGTGTTCCAAAAACTTGTAGCGGACTCCACAACCCCAGCATTACTGTGAGACGCCTATTACAATGTAGCCATTCGCTTCCTGGGATGTATTTGCTATCTCACTGCCATAAACTTACCATGAAAAAAGGAACCAAAAGTAAAAACTAAAAACTCCTGACTCACAAAAAGTCTTGTATCGCACTTCCGAATAGGAAACTTCTAGGGCATGGAGCGCCCCACGTATACACGTCGTCTGAACAGAATATTCACTTCTTCCATATCTGTAGTCCTAACTAAGATGAAACTGGAAGGAATATCTGCAAGGAAACTGTGTCGTGGAAAATCTGCTGCAGAATTTGCAGATTTTGACCTGGATTTGCAGAACTGCTTTGGAAAATTTGCAAAATTTCAGAAATTTTGCTGCATATAAGATGTCAATTTTGCTGCAGATTGCTGCATGTGCTCAATTTCCCTGCAGCGCCACCGCAGGGGAAGTGAAGTACTGCATGATGTCCATCCTCCATAGTGGACTGTCTGTGTAATACAGTACACATAAGAGCAGTCCATGTCCTTTGCATAGTATGATATATGTATACAGGGAGGTATATCCTGTATAGAATACAATATATAGATGTGTATTATCAGATCTTCCATGGGATGTTATCACAGTTGTCCTGCGAGCTGTATTCAGTGTGTAGTGTTATCTAGGCCAGGGTGAAAATCCTCCCCATTAAATTGCAGTAGCTTTAATGTGCCGCCTGATAGCAGCTAATGCATGGTAGTACGGCGCACATATTACAGCCATAAATTGCAGTGTAATCCAATAAACATGCTGCACGACTTATAAAGTGCTGTCCGGGATAATATGCTTTAAGGATTATCCCAGTTTTATAAATAAATTCTTTAATCTCTTTACTGCAGAGAATATTTCTAGTTTGTATTCCTCGCCACGGCCCTCCGAATACATAAGCCGCCATTTACACGCAGATATTTTGCAATGTCTCAACTTCCTTATTTTTGGTGACTTAATATAATTTAGAGTAGTGTGCGGGCGCTGCTAGGAAATCAGATTAGTCTTATAGCGGCAGATGACATACGATAGTGGATAGATACAAGGTTTGTACAAGGCTGGCCGCGGTATTGTTCTAGGTAGGAGGCTAATAATAGATAGAAAGGGTTTAGGGGATTGCGCTCACTCGGGAGGCTGTTTGTAGAGGCAACGGGGTAAAATCTGCCCTCCCAACCCCACTGGATTAATACTGCCTTGTGGCGCCAAGTATTACCACCACATGGTGCCAATATAATACCACCATATTGTGAATAAATTATGCCACCATATCATGTCCTCACAGTATTGGTACATTGCATTCTTCGGGCACAATATGATGATATTATATAAGTGTTATTATCATACTGCACCTAAAATACCTATATATTATGGCAAAATAGTAACGCCATTCCATGTCCACATAATACTGCCACACAGTACTTATAGTGTCATATTGTGCCCAAAGAAATGCCATTATACCGAGCCTAATACCACTGTACAGTGGCCACACAATACTGACACCCAGCTCTATAATAGTGTCAAATAACGCACCTAAATAATACCACCATATTGTGAATAAATTATACCACCATATCATGTCCACACAGTATTGGTACATTGCATTCTTTGGGCACAATATGATGCTATTATATAAGTGTTATTATCATACTGCACCTAAAAATAATACTCACGTAACACTGCCACACAGTACATATGGTGTCATATTGTGTCCAAAAAATGCCATTATACTGCACCTAAATAATACCTACCATGTCCACATAATACTGCCACACAGTACTTATAGTGTCATATTGTGCCCTAAGATAATACCCCTATACAGTGGCCACACAATACTGACACCCAGCTCTATAATAGTGTCAATGCACCTAAATAATACCACCATATTGTGAATAAATTATACCACCATTGCATGCCCATGTAATACTGGTACATAGTACTTATATAATAGCATCATATTTTGCCCAAAGAATGCCATCATCATACTGCACCTAAAAATACCACCATATTGTGTGTAAATAGTAACACCATTCCATGCTCACATAATACTGCCACACAGTACATATGGTGTCATATTGCGTCCAAAAAATGCCATTATACTGCGCCTAAATAATACCACCATATGGTTCCTAACCACTAATACCATATAGTGTTCAAACAGTACTGCCACATAACCTTACATAAAATACATATATAAGTGTGGTTTTACGCCCAAAGAATGCCATCATGCTAAATAATACCACCATATTAACTATACAGTGCCCCCTACAATACACACAGTACATATAGTGTCATATTGTGCCCAAACAGCACTATTATACTGCACCTAAATAATACTACTATATACAGTAATACCATATAGTGTCCAAACAGTACTGCCACATAAATTTGCAAAAAATACATATATAATACATAGCAGTGTGGTTTTGTGTCAAAGGAATGCCATCATGCTAAATAATACCACCATATTGTGAATAAATAATACCATCATGTTGTTTCTCATTAGTAAAAGTATACAGTGCCAAACAATACTGACACACATTATATATGGTGTCATATTGTGCCCAAACAACGCCATCATACGGCACCAAAATAATACCACTATATTGTGCATAAATAACATCCGCCTAATGACCGTAAGACCGTAAAGTGCTGCTACACAATACTTATAGTGTCATGTTATGCCACCTTATTTTGTATAAATAAAACTACCATATTGTTCTTAAATAATAGCACCATATAGTGCTCACACAATACTGCCCTATAACTGCCATGGTTGCCAACGGCTCCAACTTTTCAGAAGTAATACCAGAAAACTCATTCATTCAGGAGAGTGGCTTATACTCCTTAGTAGGTGGCCCCATTGTTTTAGGGCAGAACCAGAGTGGTTTGGGGTTAGTCCCAGGGGCTGTCAGGGGACACGATTACCCAAGGACCTTTCACCACCTCCACCAACTCTTCACATCTTTCCATAGATGCCACTTGGGTAGTCTTGGGTTGGAGCAGACCGTCTGGGACCGCCTATCTGACCGAGGAGAGCCTAATTAGCATATTGGATACTGAAACTATCTGCACTGATTGCTCAGGAATGGAGAGGGCTAGAGACACAATTCCAAATGTGTCGGGATCAGTGTAGCGAGGCCTATGGAGGGATCCGAAGAGATGATGTAGGTGGTGAAAGGTCCTCTTTAAGCTGGTTGCACATATGACATAGTTGTTAGCCATTGACTTGCCCGAACAGTGAATGTGTACTGAATTGGAGGGGGGCGGGGGGTGACCCTGCTAGACTCCTCCTAGCCATCAGAAGGGATTGGGCAGTTGGATCTGATCTCCCCCGAAATCTGACATTGGGAGACAGTGGAAAATAGACTTGACTGGGTGTGGGCTGCTCCCTGGCCCAACCTCTGCACCCGTTATGGCCACCACCCAATTCCCGGTTTTCGTATAGTTCCATTTTTTGTTTCCCCCTACGTCGTCACATGGGACGAAGACATTCAAAATGGCAGCCTGAAGGGTTTCTAATTGGCACATGAATATTTAATATTCCTATAAGAAGCGGCCATTATGGTAATGACTTTATGATCTAGGATCTACGAGACGCTCCTCATATTGTCTCCATAAATAAGGTTACGCCATTTCCACCTACGGTAACCATTACAGCGAATATTAAAGCAAGACATTAAACCGCCAAGGTCCCGATACTCCTGCCGAAAATTACAACAGGAAATCCAAAAATCCTTAAAAATCTTTAAAGGGGACTTTTCACCACTTGCACCAACTCTCTGTCTTTGTATCCTCTGATAGGTGGCGCTCCGCTGATTCTGACACAGGTGGAATTTTTTCTCTAGCCCTCACCGTTCCTGAGCAATCAACGCTGTTCGTTCCAGCACCAATATGCTAATTAGGTTCTCTACTGTGAAGTGGGCGGTGCTTTGATAGACCAGATAGTCTGGGACCGCCCACTCACCCATTCTCTTCTAGAATCTCAGCCCAGCAACGCCCATGTAGTTACGAATTACATTTTTAGGCTCAGCCATCCAGCGCCGCACCTCCCATGAGGTGACCTGAAGCGACCGCTTCAGGCGGCGATATGCCAGGGCCCCGGGGGAGGGCGGCATTTTTGCTGACCTAAGCCAGTCCAGGACAAGCTGTCCTGGACTGGCTTAGTGTCACCGTCTCGGCAGCCCGGCACGGGAAGTGAGCGGTGGATTGGGGCGGCCCTGTGGACACAGCGCTGCTCCAGCGGCCGCCCCTCACGCTTAGCAGAGAGCAGGTTCTCTCCCTGCCTGCTAACACCGCTCGCCACACCCCCTCCGCTCGGCCCCGCCCCGGCTTTCTGATGTCCACCTCAGGCGGCACAATCCCTAGGTTCACCCCTGCAGCCATCTGTAGCTAAATCTTCCAAATTAGACTCCGCCCCCAGTGCACTTGCAGGCCAGTTTGCCTACCTATACAAAGAGGATTATCCCATCAGGTTCCGCCCCTGTTAAAGGTCCTTACACAGTATTTTGGACCCTTTAAGCCGCTGAATTCTGAGACCTAACGGGTTAATTTAAGAAACTAATGAGTCTTAAAGCAGCAAACTTTCTTCTAAGTGGAAATATAATTAGAAGAACAAATGTTTGTGCAGGGCAGTGAGAAGGAAGAGACTGGGAAATCTTCCCGGCCCTCGCTGCACCGTAATATATTTGATATATATTAGTAATTTTATACCGGCGGAATAACACTTCATTGTAGAAGATGGGCGCTCTGGACCGATCGCAACGCAACGTGGTGTCCTAATCCGTACAGCTCCTTCCACAAATGAAACCTGATAACCAGACAACTTGTGTCAATGTTATTTTCTACTTTTTTTTTTTTCTAGTCTTCGACTGGATAGAAAAATACGCTCCCGGCTTCAAGGCCTCGGTGATAGGCAGAGACGTTCTCACGCCGCCGGATCTGGAAAGGATATTCGGCCTCTCTGGAGGAGTATGTCGTGTCTGCGTGTTACATGAGATAGCGAAAAACGAATAGCAACCTGGCTGGTGATCTGGGTGAACCCGTCTATGAGATGTCACCAGCGTGGTGGGTGGCGATGGAATTAGCCGCAGTCATTGAGACGGACTCATCAGCGTAATGACAATGCGCAGAGTCGTTCTTCTAATGGTCCTCGCTACGAAAAATGGGACAAGCGATTATTAGTATTATTACACTCAGATTATGAGCAGTGGACCATTAGAAGACTGAAATGTTTATGATGTGTTTACTCTCGGCGGTCTGCGGACTGGGTTTTGTGACTAAATATTGCTGAATTCCAATTTAAAGGGGGTTGACTATGCGTTAGTAAGTGGGATCCAATCGATCCAGAGAGTCCTCTGAATTTGGACTGGTCGAGAGTGGGCCATATGGTGGTTCTCCATTGAGTAGTGTTGAGCGAATAGTATTCGTCGCTTCCATAGGAATGCGTGTAAGCGGCTGTCAAATATTCACTGTGCATAACCCCTTGGTGTTCGGCCGCTTACACGCATTCCTATGGACACGAGGTATTCGACGAATACTATTCATTCAACACTAATCACTAGGACCTTCACCAATTACTAGGGATCTTACCTTATTGTCTGTGAGCTTCCTATTCTTAAGTAGCCTTTATGGCCGGGAAGACACAGGCCTCTATGGCATGAGTGGAGTTTTCTCAATGCCCTACCAGTAATCTGTTTATAGTAAGAGACCTTACAATTTAATACCAGGTATAATCCAATGGGAATGGTGCCTTTAGGGCGTCGCTTCCCATCAGAATTGCCATAATATAGGATTCTTGCCTATATTAAATGAATAGTGTGGTGTGCAAAGTTCATCCTGGTCAGATGATAAAACGTATGCATGTATTATTTGACGCCACGTGAAGGGGGATGGCCTATGCAAAGAACCATGTTGCATCTAGAGGATGCAGAATTAAGTTTACCCTTATATGATTCAGATTATCTTATCAAATCCTCATTGAAATAACTGCAACAGGGCTCACCTTTCATAATACTGTTTGCTGCTTATATGACAGAGACGTCTTCAAGCTTCTTCAGGTTCCGAGGCCAGGACACAAGTGTTCCCCTATATCCCTACTGTATGCCCTATAGTCAGTGCTTATAATATGCAATAACTCAATACCTAGAACTTATGGTGCAAATATTTTTGCACCATAAGCTATAAAGTATAGCTATAAAGTTCCATGTTTTTTACTGGGCGCACACGCCAGGGAACTTCTTTGCCCTGCACCCCCAAGGCCCATAGCCAAGTAGCCTCCAAGTTAAAGTGGTATTTTTGACCGTCCTTTCTCTCTTTTTGTTTGCAGAACATTTTCCACGGCAGCATGTCCCTGGATCAGTTGTATTTCGCACGCCCAATACCAGGATTTGCAAATTACAGGACACCAATAGAAAGCCTGTATCTGTGTGGCAGCGGCGCACATCCAGGTACTGTATTGTGTGTACCAGACAGCCCCTGTAAATCGTGGCCCCCAACTGCAGCCTAACCCGCACCGCATGCATGTATTGTCCTTGCGTTTACATATGAGAATGTGTCAGGAAACCATGGGAGATCTTTCTTGCTGGTGTAATGGATGGGGCAGGCGGTGCAAGGCGCAGAGCTTATGGATGAAACGTCTGCAGATTATCTTCCTCTCCATTGATTCTCAAGTTGCTGCTTTTAACATTAGAAGTCGCTGCTTTAGACACTTTGTCCTTGAGCTGGAGGAGACTCACAAAGTATTTTTAATGTCTGACTGGAATGTAAACAGCACGTCCTCCTGTACAAGTCCCCACATATACAGTCTTGAGATATCCTGTTCCTGAGAAAGCTGGGTGACGACCAATGTGCCTGCAATGTAGCAGCAGAAGGAATTATTGTCCGACGTATGGAATAGCACATAAGGAGTTAATCACACGTCCGAGAGCAACATGGAGGACACACGATCCCTCGGACTTTGTGGCCGTGTACCTCCTGTTGTCGATCCGTTTTTTCAATTTAGCGAAAGACTGAAAATTCATCACAGCGTGAAGGGGTTAAAAGGCAATCTCCAAAAAATAGTTTGTCTCTGACGTGTAAGAAAGGTGCGCAGTGCAAATTGTAATGTAGGTTATATTCTTAGCAGTGGCTGAAGGACGTGTGAGTTATGTGCTCCCTTCTGGTCCTCAGCTGTGTCATGTGACCTGGAATAAGCCTCTCCAGCTGATGCAGCGTCTCCTGCAGTATCTCTATTCACTCCTATAAGACTCTCATCAGACCCCAGGGCAGTTGGAGAGTCCTAAGGCTGATCACATGACACATGAGTTATGTGCTCCCTTCTGGTCCCCAGCTGTGTCATGTGACCTGGTGTCTCTCCAGCTGATACAGCATCTCCTGCAGTATCTCTACTAAATCATATAAGACCCCATCAGACCCCAGGGCAGTTGGAGAGTCCTATGGCTAGTCACATGACACGTGTGAGTTATGTGCTCCCTTTTGGTCCTCAGCTGTGTCATGTGACCCAGAATAAGTCTCTCCAGCTGATACAGCGTCTCATGCAGAATCTCTATTCACTCCTATAAGACTCTCATCAGACCCCAGGGCAGCTGGAGAGTCCTATGGCTGATCACATGACACATGAGTTATGTGCTCCCTTCTGGTCCTCAGCGGTGTCATGTGACCTGGAATAAGTCTCTCCAGCTGATACAGAGTCTCATGTAGTATCTATTAAATCCTATAAGACCCCATCAGACCCCAGGGCAGTTGGAGAGTCCTATGGCTAGTCACATGACACATGTGAGTTATGTGCTCCCTTCTGGTCCTCAGCTGTGTCATGTGACTAGGAATAAGATTCTCCAAGTGATACAGCGTCTCATGTGTGGACAGGAAGTCCACTCCTCACATAAGACCCCGCGGCACTTGGGGGTCTCTTATTGCTGGTCACATGACACCGCTGAGTACCAGAAAGGAGCACATAACTAATTATATACATTGCAATGTACATCATTGTATGTAGGAGTCAGCTGTTCAAGACCTTTACTGGACCAGTACTATACAGTGTACAGAGCTGGAAACAAAAGGCTCTGTATAGGGTATAGTGAGGTAGGACTGACGCCGGAACCCTGCACAGATCAGCTGTTCCTGCAGCCTCCAGTGGACAGGCACATGTAGTCTGCTGCGATTCAGGTAATAGGAGTGGAGCTGCCATCCCGTCCACTGTATAGCGGTGGCAGCAGGAAACTACAGCTCCATTCCTATTACCTGCCTGTCCACTAGAGGCTGCTGGAACAGCTGATCTGTGCAGGGTCCCAGTGTAAGATCCCCACAGATCAGATACTGATGATCCTGTCTGTCTATAGTTCATCAGTATAAGACATGATAACGCCTTTAAAAAAGATTCCCAGTCCTCAGCACAGAATTCTGGGACTAACAACAAGATGGCGTTAAAAAGTGGAGCTTCTCTTTAAGGGCAGACGCTATACAGTGCATGTGCTGCAGTCAGTCTAGGTGACTCAGGAGACGTGAAGCGGTAGTACATGACTGTTACTGATTTCTCAATCTCCATGTCTCTGTGACCCTTATGTCAGCGCGCAGATGTCGTAATATCTCAGGCTTAGATTGTAAACATTGACGAGCGCCATTCCAGGCCGTATAACTTTTATGTGTCATTTTTTCGGTGCTTGTGCGTTTCTCAGACGGCCATCTTCATAAAGCGCGGATAGGAGTGGATTTAGCGATATAATATCACTTTACGATGTGTCACTTTAAATCCTACTCCGAGAAGACTCCACTGCAAAGTATCACTATCTAAAATGGAAATGATCACAGACACGACACGATTTTCTTTTACGGCCGCTACAATAACACTTTATGGCAGAAGTGGCAGCCAAAGATGTTTACACTGAAGCGTCTGCATAGATATGGCCGCGCATCCAAAGAGCTACAGCCAGGACGTTACCTCTGCCGGCCCAATATATAGATGTCACCAACATATACCTCAGCGCTGTACACGTATGAAGCCAGGAGTGGGTGTGTCCTCATAATACACACTATTGGCCTCTTAAAGGATACAGGATGTAACTCAGCAGAATAGTGAGCGCAGCTCTGGAGTATAATACAGGATAAGTAATGTAATGTATGTACACAGTGACTGTACCAGCAGAATAGTGAGCACAGCTCTGGGGTATAATACAGGATAAGTAATGTAATGTATATACACAGTGACTGTACCAGCAGAATAGTGAGCGCAGCTCTGGAGTATAATACAGGATAAGTAATGTAATGTATGTACACAGTGACTGTACCAGCAGAATAGTGAGCGCAGCTCTGGAGTATAATACAGGATAAGTAATGTAATGTATGTACACAGTGACTGTACCAGCAGAATAGTGAGCACAGCTCTGGAGTGTAATACAGGATAAGTAATGTAATGTATGTACACAGTGACTGTACCAGCAGAATAGTGAGCGCAGCTCTGGAGTATAATACAGGATAAGTAATGTAATGTATGAACACAGTGACTGTACCAGCAGAATAGTGAGCACAGCTCTGGAGTGTAATACAGGATAAGTAATGTAATGTATGTACACAGTGACTGCACCAGCAGAATAGTGAGTGCAGCTCTGGAGTATAATACAGGATAAGTAATGTAATGTATGTACACAGTGACTGCACCAGCAGAATAGTGAGCGCAGCTCTGGAGTATAATACAGGATAAGTAATGTAATGTATGTACACAGTGACTGTACCAGCAGAATAGTGAGTGCAGCTCTGGAGTATAATACAGGATAAGTAATGTAATGTATGTACACAGTGACAGGGGGTCAGACAAAGGGGGGAACATCGTGGTGATGAATTCGGGTGACTATAAGGCATTATGTGAGTCCTTATTAGCAGATACATCTTGTTATGAAATTATATCAAATGATCCAACACAGATGTATTTACAGGAACTTAAATCTATCCTGACTGATGCCTTGAGTAATAATTTAATTAGTAGGGAGGAATATTCCTTTCTCTTGCCAGCACATCCCAGAATCGCCACTTTTTACTCCCTTCCCAAAATCCATAAAGGGACGACTCCCTTAAAAGGTCGACCGATCGTTTCGGGGGTGGGGGCGCTATGTGAGAATATTGGTATATATTTAGACCGTATCATGGCCCCCTTTGTATGTGCACTTCCTTCTTTTGTAAAAGATACCACTGATCTATTGAAGAGATTGGAAGGTACCCATATTGATGACCAATGTCAACTAGCTTCAATTGATGTGGAAGCTTTATACTCGTCGATCCCCCATAAGTTTGGCCTGTTGGCAGTTCGGTCTTTCCTTGAAACCCGCGGCAGTCGTTTACGGGCCCACACGGAATTCGTCCTGCGGTTGCTCGAGTTCTCCCTCACCCGGAATTATTTCATCTTTGACCAGCGGATCTTCCACCAGCTCAGGGGCTGTGCGATGGGTAGCCCTTGTGCACCATCGTACGCTAATTTGTTCCTGGGCTGGTGGGAGCATTCGCTGGGTCCGGGTGAGGGGGAGGGCGACTGGCTCGGGCGGGTTCACGTGTGGGCTCGCTATATTGACGATATTTTCGTCGTGTGGGAAGGAACCAAATGTGAGTTTGAACATTTCATTGGATCCCTTAACGATAACCACATTGGCCTCCGTTTTACCTTTGAAATTGACCCTTTTAGTCTACCCTTCTTGGATGTTAAAATCTTTAAAACGGCGGGTGGTGACATACATACCACAATTTTTCGAAAATCCACCGCCACCAATTCTTTGTTGAGGTGGGAGAGTCATCACCCGTCGTTTTTGAAGAGGGGTATTCCTAAGGGTCAATTCTTGCGATTGCGTCGGAATTGCACCACTCTTCAGGAGTTTAAGGTTCAAGCGGATGACCTTAGAACTAGATTTCAGGCCAGGGGGTATCCCGATTCTGTCATACGAAAAGCTTACCAATTTGCCCTTAGAAGTGATCGGACACAACTTTTGATACCCAAGACCAAGAGCCCGGATGAGGGTCTAATTAGGCTCATAGCTACTTATGATGGGGCTTTTGCACCCGTGAGAGATATTATTAACAAACATTGGAGGATCCTCTTAATGGACCCTGATATCGCGCCGGTGGTAGGACCACGGCCTCAAATTACATACCGGAGAGGGCGAAATATCAGGGATCGAGTTGTTAATAGTCATTTTGTAGGTCCGGTCGCCACTTCGAATTGGTTATCAGTCCAGACAAAGGGCTGTTATAGATGTAGTGGATGTGTGGCCTGTCCATTCATCGCTTGTGGCAAATTCTTTGTAAGTCAGGTGACAGGTGTAAGCTACACTATCCGACACTTTATCAATTGTCGTTCTAAAGGCGTGATCTATCGTGCCATTTGTCAATGTGGCATTGAATATGTCGGTAAGACAGTTAGGGAGTTTCGGAGACGGGTGGGCGAGCATTTGGGCGACATCCGGCATGCACGTGATACTCCAATTGCACGACACATTCGCGATGTGCATGCAGGAGATTTCACGCAATTGAGGTTCATGGGTATCGATTTGGTTAAATTCCCAGCACGCAAGGGTGATTGGGATAGATTGGTCACACAAACAGAGACCAAGTGGATTTTTAGGCTACAAACGGTCCACCCGGGGGGCCTTAATGAACAACTTAGTTTTGCCCCATTTATTTGATGTGTATTCTGGCATTTTGTTTCTTTTTTGACCACTGGGCATGTTTTGAGTATTTTTCCTGTACCTGGGATATCTGACCAGTTTGAATATCCCTTTTTTTGTCTACCTTGTCTGGTTTATTGTAATACAGATCTAGTGGACAGTATAAAATATACAGCATATGGGTACTATCCCACTATGCCTTCAGGCTTGTTCTCTGCTCCTGCTATTGGGGCGAGAGTATGTTCCTGTTTAATCCTATGGTTAGCAGAGATTGATTAGATGCTGCCTGTTTTAGAGGATACTTACTTTTTATTTCCTCTGTTGCTTATCGGGGACGCGAGCGCGTATAGGGTATATCGCGCATGCGCCCGCTATAGCTCCGATCTCAGTGTAATTCACGCATGCGCGGGTGTTCGGTCACTCGCGCATGCGCACTGTGGCTGTCTTTTTAAAAGGTGCGCATTTGGCGCGTCTCTCGTGAGGGGAACATAGGACGCGCACTGTCCGGCACTCCGGAGTGTGGGAGGGGAATGTTTTTTCAATTAGTGCATTCTCTGCTACATAGTTTGTCCTTTATTTAGCCACTCTACACCAGGGTTGGCTTGCATGCTACTTTTTAGACATACTAAAGTAGATTGTTCCCCCATGGTGAGCATGTGTGTGTGAATCTGTACTTGTATTCTCACGTGTTTCTATTGGCATTGACTACTACCCCTGATGAGTGGGTGCTTTGGGCACCACGAAACATGCATGTCGGGTATGTTAAAGTAATTTTCTATCTGGGCATGCTGAGATTGTATGCCTAATTGTGTAATTTCATTTCTACGCACACTTCTTTTTTCCTATTCACATATTACTCTAGGAGGGTCGCATTAGGGACAGATCCCAGTAATAGGGTGAGGTTCCTGACGGGGCGCCGGCCAGTTAGGGAGGCGACCCCGTGTTTAGGTATTAGGGCTTATTAGTCCCCTCCCTGTTGATATGTAACAGTTCAGGGATAGTACACCTTGCCTCTTTATAACTTTGCTAGTTATTAGCACGTTTTATGCTGACCCCCTGGATTTGATACACGTCTCCACGTCTCCATGTCAACCACACCCAGTGGGTAAGTCATTACTGGTTTCTTTTCCTGACGTGGGACCGCCGTGTCCATTAATTAATTATATTGTAGTGACTTGTCTTTTTGTGGCTATTTACCACATTGTGGAGATGTTTATCAGCTATTTTGGCTAAATGCTACACCTTTTATACCTGTGTTTGATATTTTAAATGACTTTATTAAAGGTTATGTTTTAGATATTTTTTCTTTCCCCATTTTGCTCCTTTTTGGAATTGTTTATATAGTATTGAGCAATTTTTCTTATATTACTGGATTTTCTTGGAACACAGTGACTGTACCAGCAGAATAGTGAGTGCAGCTCTGGAGTATAATACAGGATAAGTAATGTAATGTATGTACACAGTGACTGCACCAGCAGAATAGTGAGCGCAGCTCTGGAGTATAATACAGGATAAGTAATGTAATGTATGTACACAGTGACTGCACCAGCAGAATAGTGAGCACAGCTCTGGAGTATAATACAGGATAAGTAATGTAATGTATGTACACAGTGACTGCACCAGCAGAATAGTGAGCGCAGCTCTGGAGTATAATACAGGATAAGTAATGTAATGTATGTACACAGTGACTGTACCAGCAGAATAGTGAGCGCAGCTCTGGAGTATAATACAGGATAAGTAATGTAATGTATGTACACAGTGACTGTACCAGCAGAATAGTGAGTGCAGCTCTGGAGTATAATACAGGATAAGTAATGTAATGTATGTACACAGTGACTGCACCAGCAGAATAGTGAGCACAGCTCTGGAGTATAATACAGGATAAGTAATGTAATGTATGTACACAGTGACTGCACCAGCAGAATAGTGAGCACAGCTCTGCAGTATAATACAGGATAAGTAACGTAATGTATGTACACAGTGACTGCACCAGCAGAATAGTGAGCACAGCTCTGGAGTATAATACAGGATAAGTAATGTAATGTATGTACACAGTGACTGTACCAGCAGAATAGTGAGCACAGCTCTGGAGTATAATACAGGATAAGTAATGTAATGTATGTACACAGTGACTGTACCAGCAGAATAGTGAGCGCAGCTCTGGAGTATAATACAGGATATAACTGATTAATGTAATGACTATAGCGTTAGTCTGTGACTGGGGAATTATTGGAGTAGATAATGAATACATGCACATAGTAGTACGGTATTACCTGATATATACGGTTTGTTCTCTTCCAGGAGGAGGTGTTATGGGAGCATCAGGAAGAAATGCAGCTTTGGTAGCTTTACAAGACCTCAAGCTTTCGGCTTAATATTCTGGAGATCCTCCTTTACTACATTAAAATACACAATGAATTAGATTATTTTCTGTCTCCATTTATATAATAACACAACATCCATCTATAGGATTACACAGATTTTGCGTTGTGGCTCGGGATCTTCACGCTGGTTTTCTCCTTTAGCTTTGCATGAAAACGTCACTTGATAATAGATCAGTGAAAATGACGGAAGAGGCCGCACTGAAGTCTATGGAAAATGGGAGGAGCCAGAGAAAGAATACGCTGTTGTGTCATTCCTCTGTTATTCCTCCTGGAAACATATGACTAAATTGACATTTGCACATTTGCATCTCACTTGCCAATAGGATATGTCCTTACGGTCTGACACTTTCCACACTGACCTGGCAATCTCAAAGTATTCAGGGAAACATTTTTGACAAGGGGAACACTAATGTCAACTTATTCATACATTTCCAGGAAGAATAACAGAAGAACAACACCTACAATGTGTAAAAGGTAAAACAGAACTGAGAATCCCGCCCTTGACCCGGAGACACGTGGCCGCCAGGGTTTTGGTTTCTCCTTGGGTTGTTATATGCGGAGCGTTCACTTGTATTCTGTATATTCTGTATCTAGGAGCTGATACTATGTAACAATACATGTCATTGTGCCGTTCTCTCTGCTCTGTGATTACTGGACTTCAGACACGAGAGTCATGTGATCAGCTAATATTGACCTTACAAGGTTAATTGACAACCCATTTTGGAACGTGAACGAATTGGATGTGCCAAGTTCTAGCGTAAGATGGTGTCTAAATCCAGCAATGTGGGGCTCTAGCTATGTGGATGGTCCAGTATAGGAGTGGGTTATGGGAACTGCATAGCAATGGGGCACAGTTATGTCACTAATGTCAGTCTTCACTGCCCCATGGCCGGCAGAGGGAGCACCTCATATAAGGGCACACGTGCCCCCCATCATTTACAACAGGGGTCAAAGATGTCTGCAAACTTTACAGAAGAAGAAGAAGTCATGGCAGTCCAGGCTGGACAAAATGTGAGAGACGTCACCTGTAAGTCATGAAACGCTTCCTGTATTCATCTAGATTGTCTGCATATAGTGATAGTATCAATAATATGAGTTAGGGGCCCACTTGGATGTATTCCCCACCCCCTGTGCTGAACCCCTAGAAGGGCGATCACACTACCATTGTTAATGTCCGTTGCTGTCTTCCATCATAGGTGACAGTAACAGACATTAAACCGTCACAGACCGATTCTGTGTCAGTTCCCATTGACACTACACAACGGACGCCATCTTATGGCACATTTATTTACCTTTGAAATGGAAGATAAAATCTTGAATGTTCTCTGCAACAGTATAATGTCCGTTGCAGTCATCTTATGATGGACGACAGCAACTAACATTAACAATGGTAGTCTGAATGCCCCCTTAGCTACAGCTCTGGACTGTGATCCCAGAGAAGAAGCACTTGCAGCTGTCTGTAGGCCAATCTGGTTTATCAGGCCCCGCCCCCAGTGCACTTGGTGACTGATTTCCATAGGCTTAAAAACATAATTATCTCGGCATTGCTTCATCGGTTTGTTCCGGCTTTTATTAAAGCTGCACAGTTATCAGTTTGGGAGTCATTTTGGACCCACAAATGACCGCCAATTAGGGGACCCTTAAAATGTCGTCCTCTGCGAGTCCACTAATCGTTATAAGTTATATGGCGGGGATATTTGTACAAGACGTTATTTCCATCTTCCAATCAATGTGCTTTCGCCTCTTCCCAATTTCCTGACTTCTCCGACGCTGGCTGCGGCCTTATTACAGGGTCTCCGAATTCTAATGACTCCTTGGTAATGGTCTTGCACCGAGCTCCACTTCTAGGTACAGTATACTGAGTATATTTTCAGCGCTCGGTGATTAAAGCCGGAGCGATGACATCTCATGATTATTAAGAATAGTCTCAATTGCAAACAGTGAGTGTATAGAAGGCAGAGATCGGCCCGGGGGTGGAGGACGCCGCCACCGCGCAAATTGGCCCGGGAAGACATATGGTGTTATGTCTATAAATGTAGGCAGTGAGGTAGAATACAGTCGCCCATACCATTCCATTATGTAATATCTGGACCTCATACCGACAACCTATAGATCCATCTATACGTCCCGGGAAGGTAATTGGAAATATTCTGGATGACATTGAAGCCATCAATTTTCGGAATCCATTGGATTGTATGGAATAACAATATCACCAGTACAGGGCGTACGATAAGTATATAGACATACAAAGCAGGGACAATAACGTCATAAAACACGTCTCTCCTGAAAGCCTGGACGGAGGGTATAGGTGCACTCCCCTTATACGGAGGGTAGAGGCGGGCTCCCCTTATACGGAGAGTAGAGGCGGACTCCCCTTATACGGAGGGTAGAGGCGGGCTCCCCTTATACGGAGGGTAGAGGCGGGCTCCCCTTATACGGAGGGTAGAGGCGCGCTCCCCTTATACGGAGGGTAGAGGTGCGCTCCCCCTATAAGTCAGAATGGGGGATAGAAACAAAAAGTCAAGTTTTGGGGAAGGGGTGCAAAACCCCCCCTCTAGTGAATCCCATACCTACTTTGTGGAAAGAAATGCTGTGCGGATACACTGCGATTTACAATAGTGATGTGGTTTCAGAAATCGCAGCACGTCCATTATACCTACGTAAACGCTGGCGGTTTCCCCATAGATGTAATAGTAACAGAAAGTCCGCAAACATTCTGTCTAAAGCGCTGCAGGAAGAACCGCGATGCAAAAACATCAACTGCAACAATTTACGTCACCATTTGCATTCAAAGAATTGTAACTTTTTTGCACAAGAAAAAAAAAAACCCCGTTGTAAAATAGTTATAAATCTGTCCTATGGCCTGTCAAAAGAAAACGGAGCGATACGTACGGGGACAAATTACGGAACGCAAACATCTGACAACATGACAAAAACAGGAATAAATCAGCACAGTGGCTCAGTGGTTTGTACTGCAGTCGTGCAGCGCTGGAGTCCTGGGTTCAAATCCTGCCAAGGAAAATTTTTGCGAGGAGTTTGTAATGTTCTCTCCGTTTTTCCTGATAGGGGCTGTAGATGGGGAGCCCTGTATATATATAGAAGTTGGAGTGATATATATATACATAGGATATATATATAGATAGGAATATTTCTTATTTTATAGGTGAAACATCCACAAAAAGACGCATCAAATATACATTGTAATGGTTCCGTCTGAACGCAGCCTTATACCCCAGATTCCTGCCCTTGTTCTCACCCCCTCACAATGGGCGCACCTTCGCCCTGCTGGGTTACCCCAAACCACTGCCAGGCCCGTATTAACCCCTTGTTTACCTATACTGATTTCCTGCACCCCTGTCATGTTAGAGGTCACGGCCTATGACTCCTTGTTGCTTGTTCACCACATTGGGTGGTGTATCGGCGGGGTACAGGGGGTAGCGGCCACTCAGAGCCTCACCGATATATTGGGGTACACCGCGGTTCCTATCGACACTCCAAACTCTGATGGGAGTTCCTGCCATTATTACACCCTATATAGAGAATCTTTGGCCCTCCCGCTGTCGGGGGACTACAACTCCCAGCACACAGACTTGCTCTCTCTATTGAGGTGACGGGGCCATGCTGGGAGTTGTAGTTCCATGGCTGCCACAACTTCTATGCTAAGGTTCGGCCATGAATGCCGCCTCTTCCTCACGAGCCCGACTACGACGACCTGACTTTAGGAAGTTGCTATTTATGCCATTTCCTCCAGGGGCGGAGTCTGACGTAACAGCGCCCCCTCACATCCGTCTGGCTGACACAGGTCCTGCACCCCCTGGTTGTCACCTGAAGCCCCTCCTCCACACACAACCAAACAGACAATAACCCGGGGGCGGGACACGTGTGGACGGAAAGAAGACAGAGCCCAGAAAGGGGCGGGACCCTGCTCAGGGGCGGGGCATGGCCTGCATTACTTTCTATTGCTGAAAGGCTGGGCTACAGGCAGGGGCGTGTAGGGGGCGGTGCTAGGAGGAAGGGGCAGGGCATGACGCCCACAGCTTGGTATGTGGTGGGCGTGACATGTGACAGAAGCCGGGCGGGGGGCGGAGCTCTGGAGGCTGGAGCGGAAGGCGGAGGGAGAGCGGCCAGAGCGGCCGGGAGCGGGTGAGGAGACCGAATGTGCTGCCTAGTGACGGACAGGAACCGGAGCAGTACCGGGGAGCGGCCAGGTGAGAGCTGGGGGCGGGAGCTGGCTATGGAGGGGGCGGGTGGAGCCCTGTATATAGTCAGCCGGGGTGGAGGGCGCTGTGCGGGCTGTGCTACAAGTTGTGGCAGCAACCTGCCGTCCTCCCGCTTGTGTGGAACTACAGCCCCCAGCATGCCTTACCATACACCGCCGTGTCAGGCATGCTGGGAGTTGTAGTCTCTGTGAGCAGGCCATGCTGGGGGCTGTAGTGCCACAAACATGGGGAGGGACAGGGCCTGCTGGGAGTTGTAGTCACACAAGTGATGGAGAAGTAGTGTCATACAGAGGGAGAATGGACTGATGGGCCTGCTGGGAGTTGTAGTACCACAATAGATAAAGTGGTTGTTTCATAGAGCCAGTGAACTGACCGGGAGGCCATGCTGGGAGTTGTAGTTGTATGACAGGTGACTGTACGTTGTAGTATTGTACAGGCCGGGCATGCTGGGAGTTGTAGTTGTATGACAGGTGACTGTACGTTGTAGTATTGTACAGGCCGGGCATGCTGGGAGTTGTAGTTGTACATCAGGTGACTGTACGTTGTAGTATTGTACAGGCAGGACATGCTGGGAGTTGTAGTTGTATGACAGGTGACTGTACGTTGTAGTATTGTACAGGCCGGGCATGCTGGGAGTTGTAGTTGTATGACAGGTGACTGTACGTTGTAGTATTGTACAGGCCGGGCATGCTGGGAGTTGTAGTTGTACATCAGGTGACTGTACGTTGTAGTATTGTACAGGCAGGACATGCTGGGAGTTGTAGTTGTATGACAGGTGACTGTACGTTGTAGTATTGTACAGACAGGGCATGCTGGGAGTTGTAGTTGTATGACAGGTGACTGTACGTTGTAGTATTGTACAGGCCGGGCATGCTGGGAGTTGTAGTTGTATGACAGGTGACTGTACGTTGTAGTATTGTACAGACAGGGCATGCTGGGAGTTGTAGTTGTATGACAGGTGACTGTACGTTGTAGTATTGTACAGGCCGGGCATGCTGGGAGTTGTAGTTGTACATCAGGTGACTGTACGTTGTAGTATTGTACAGGCAGGACATGCTGGGAGTTGTAGTTGTATGACAGGTGACTGTACGTTGTAGTATTGTACAGGCCGGGCATGCTGGGAGTTGTAGTTGTATGACAGGTGACTGTACGTTGTAGTATTGTACAGGCCGGGCATGCTGGGAGTTGTAGTTGTATGACAGGTGACTGTACGTTGTAGTATTGTACAGGCCGGGCATGCTGGGAGTTGTAGTTGTATGACAGGTGACTGTACGTTGTAGTATTGTACAGGCAGGGCATGCTGGGAGTTGTAGTTGTATGACAGGTGACTGTACGTTGTAGTATTGTACAGGCCGGGCATGCTGGGAGTTGTAGTTGTATGACAGGTGACTGTACGTTGTAGTATTGTACAGGCCGGGCATGCTGGGAGTTGTAGTTGTATGACAGGTGACTGTACGTTGTAGTATTGTACAGGCCGGACATGCTGGGAGTTGTAGTTGTATGACAGGTGACTGTACGTTGTAGTATTGTACAGGCAGGGCATGCTGGGAGTTGTAGTTGTATGATAGGTGACTGTACGTTGTAGTATTGTACAGGCCGGGCATGCTGGGAGTTGTAGTTGTATGACAGGTGACTGTACGTTGTAGTATTGTACAGGCCGGACATGCTGGGAGTTGTAGTTGTATGACAGGTGACTGTACGTTGTAGTATTGTACAGGCCGGGCATGCTGGGAGTTGTAGTTGTACATCAGGTGACTGTACGTTGTAGTATTGTACAGACAGGGCATGCTGGGAGTTGTAGTTGTACATCAGGTGACTGTACGTTGTAGTATTGTACAGGCCGGGCATGCTGGGAGTTGTAGTTGTATGACAGGTGACTGTACATTGTAGTATTGTACAGGCCGGGCATGCTGGGAGTTGTAGTTGTACGACAGGTGACTGTACGTTGTAGTATTGTACAGGCCGGGCATGCTGGGAGTTGTAGTTGTACATCAGGTGACTGTACGTTGTAGTATTGTACAGACAGGGCATGCTGGGAGTTGTAGTTGTATGACAGGTGACTGTACGTTGTAGTATTGTACAGGCCGGACATGCTGGGAGTTGTAGTTGTACATCAGGTGACTGTACGTTGTAGTATTGTACAGACAGGGCATGCTGGGAGTTGTAGTTGTACGACAGGTGACTGTATGTTGTAGTATTGTACAGGCCGGGCATGCTGGGAGTTGTAGTTGTATGACAGGTGACTGTACGTTGTAGTATTGTACAGGCCGGGCATGCTGGGAGTTGTAGTTGTACGACAGGTGACTGTACGTTGTAGTATTGTACAGGCCGGACATGCTGGGAGTTGTAGTTGTATGACAGGTGACTGTACGTTGTAGTATTGTACAGGCCGGGCATGCTGGGAGTTGTAGTTGTATGACAGGTGACTGTATGTTGTAGTATTGTACAGGCCGGGCATGCTGGGAGTTGTAGTTGTATGACAGGTGACTGTACGTTGTAGTATTGTACAGGCCGGGCATGCTGGGAGTTGTAGTTGTATGACAGGTGACTGTACGTTGTAGTATAGTACAGGCCGGACATGCTGGGAGTTGTAGTTGTATGACAGGTGACTGTACGTTGTAGTATTGTACAGGCCGGGCATGCTGGGAGTTGTAGTTGTATGACAGGTGACTGTACGTTGTAGTATAGTACAGGCCGGACATGCTGGGAGTTGTAGTTGTATGACAGGTGACTGTACGTTGTAGTATTGTACAGGCCGGACATGCTGGGAGTTGTAGTTGTATGACAGGTGACTGTACGTTGTAGTATTGTACAGGCCGGACATGCTGGGAGTTGTAGTTGTATGACAGGTGACTGTACGTTGTAGTATTGTACAGGCCGGGCATGCTGGGAGTTGTAGTTGTATGACAGGTGACTGTACGTTGTAGTATTGTACAGGCAGGGCATGCTGGGAGTTGTAGTTGTATGACAGGTGACTGTACGTTGTAGTATTGTACAGGCCGGGCATGCTGGGAGTTGTAGTTGTATGACAGGTGACTGTACGTTGTAGTATTGTACAGGCCGGGCATGCTGGGAGTTGTAGTTGTACATCAGGTGACTGTACGTTGTAGTATTGTACAGGCCGGGCATGCTGGGAGTTGTAGTTGTATGACAGGTGTCTGTACGTTGTAGTATTGTACAGGCCGGGCATGCTGGGAGTTGTAGTTGTATGACAGGTGACTGTACGTTGTAGTATTGTACAGGCCGGGCATGCTGGGAGTTGTAGTTGTATGACAGGTGTCTGTACGTTGTAGTATTGTACAGACAGGGCATGCTGGGAGTTGTAGTTGTATGACAGGTGACTGTACGTTGTAGTATTGTACAGGCCGGGCATGCTGGGAGTTGTAGTTGTACATCAGGTGACTGTACGTTGTAGTATTGTACAGGCAGGACATGCTGGGAGTTGTAGTTGTATGACAGGTGACTGTACGTTGTAGTATTGTACAGGCCGGGCATGCTGGGAGTTGTAGTTGTATGACAGGTGACTGTACGTTGTAGTATTGTACAGGCCGGGCATGCTGGGAGTTGTAGTTGTATGACAGGTGACTGTACGTTGTAGTATTGTACAGGCCGGGCATGCTGGGAGTTGTAGTTGTATGACAGGTGACTGTACGTTGTAGTATTGTACAGGCAGGGCATGCTGGGAGTTGTAGTTGTATGACAGGTGACTGTACGTTGTAGTATTGTACAGGCCGGGCATGCTGGGAGTTGTAGTTGTATGACAGGTGACTGTACGTTGTAGTATTGTACAGGCCGGGCATGCTGGGAGTTGTAGTTGTATGACAGGTGACTGTACGTTGTAGTATTGTACAGGCCGGACATGCTGGGAGTTGTAGTTGTATGACAGGTGACTGTACGTTGTAGTATTGTACAGGCAGGGCATGCTGGGAGTTGTAGTTGTATGATAGGTGACTGTACGTTGTAGTATTGTACAGGCCGGGCATGCTGGGAGTTGTAGTTGTATGACAGGTGACTGTACGTTGTAGTATTGTACAGGCCGGACATGCTGGGAGTTGTAGTTGTATGACAGGTGACTGTACGTTGTAGTATTGTACAGGCCGGGCATGCTGGGAGTTGTAGTTGTACATCAGGTGACTGTACGTTGTAGTATTGTACAGACAGGGCATGCTGGGAGTTGTAGTTGTACATCAGGTGACTGTACGTTGTAGTATTGTACAGGCCGGGCATGCTGGGAGTTGTAGTTGTATGACAGGTGACTGTACATTGTAGTATTGTACAGGCCGGGCATGCTGGGAGTTGTAGTTGTACGACAGGTGACTGTACGTTGTAGTATTGTACAGGCCGGGCATGCTGGGAGTTGTAGTTGTACATCAGGTGACTGTACGTTGTAGTATTGTACAGACAGGGCATGCTGGGAGTTGTAGTTGTATGACAGGTGACTGTACGTTGTAGTATTGTACAGGCCGGACATGCTGGGAGTTGTAGTTGTACATCAGGTGACTGTACGTTGTAGTATTGTACAGACAGGGCATGCTGGGAGTTGTAGTTGTACGACAGGTGACTGTATGTTGTAGTATTGTACAGGCCGGGCATGCTGGGAGTTGTAGTTGTATGACAGGTGACTGTACGTTGTAGTATTGTACAGGCCGGGCATGCTGGGAGTTGTAGTTGTACGACAGGTGACTGTACGTTGTAGTATTGTACAGGCCGGACATGCTGGGAGTTGTAGTTGTATGACAGGTGACTGTACGTTGTAGTATTGTACAGGCCGGGCATGCTGGGAGTTGTAGTTGTATGACAGGTGACTGTATGTTGTAGTATTGTACAGGCCGGGCATGCTGGGAGTTGTAGTTGTATGACAGGTGACTGTACGTTGTAGTATTGTACAGGCCGGGCATGCTGGGAGTTGTAGTTGTATGACAGGTGACTGTACGTTGTAGTATAGTACAGGCCGGACATGCTGGGAGTTGTAGTTGTATGACAGGTGACTGTACGTTGTAGTATTGTACAGGCCGGGCATGCTGGGAGTTGTAGTTGTATGACAGGTGACTGTACGTTGTAGTATAGTACAGGCCGGACATGCTGGGAGTTGTAGTTGTATGACAGGTGACTGTACGTTGTAGTATTGTACAGGCCGGACATGCTGGGAGTTGTAGTTGTATGACAGGTGACTGTACGTTGTAGTATTGTACAGGCCGGACATGCTGGGAGTTGTAGTTGTATGACAGGTGACTGTACGTTGTAGTATTGTACAGGCCGGGCATGCTGGGAGTTGTAGTTGTATGACAGGTGACTGTACGTTGTAGTATTGTACAGGCAGGGCATGCTGGGAGTTGTAGTTGTATGACAGGTGACTGTACGTTGTAGTATTGTACAGGCCGGGCATGCTGGGAGTTGTAGTTGTATGACAGGTGACTGTACGTTGTAGTATTGTACAGGCCGGGCATGCTGGGAGTTGTAGTTGTACATCAGGTGACTGTACGTTGTAGTATTGTACAGGCCGGGCATGCTGGGAGTTGTAGTTGTATGACAGGTGTCTGTACGTTGTAGTATTGTACAGGCCGGGCATGCTGGGAGTTGTAGTTGTATGACAGGTGACTGTACGTTGTAGTATTGTACAGGCCGGGCATGCTGGGAGTTGTAGTTGTATGACAGGTGACTGTACGTTGTAGTATTGTACAGGCTGGGCATGCTGGGAGTTGTAGTTGTATGACAGGTGACTGTACGTTGTAGTATTGTACAGGCCGGGCATGCTGGGAGTTGTAGTTGTACATCAGGTGACTGTACGTTGTAGTATTGTACAGACAGGGCATGCTGGGAGTTGTAGTTGTATGACAGGTGACTGTACGTTGTAGTATTGTACAGGCCGGACATGCTGGGAGTTGTAGTTGTATGACAGGTGACTGTACGTTGTAGTATTGTACAGGCAGGACATGCTGGGAGTTGTAGTTGTACATCAGGTGACTGTACGTTGTAGTATTGTACAGGCCGGGCATGCTGGGAGTTGTAGTTGTACATCAGGTGACTGTACGTTGTAGTATTGTACAGGCCGGGCATGCTGGGAGTTGTAGTTGTATGACAGGTGACTGTACGTTGTAGTATTGTACAGGCCGGGCATGCTGGGAGTTGTAGTTGTATGACAGGTGACTGTACGTTGTAGTATTGTACAGGCTGGGCATGCTGGGAGTTGTAGTTGTATGACAGGTGACTGTACGTTGTAGTATTGTACAGGCCGGGCATGCTGGGATTTGTAGTTGTATGACAGGTGACTGTACGTTGTAGTATTGTACAGGCCGGACATGCTGGGATTTGTAGTTGTATGACAGGTGACTGTACGTTGTAGTATTGTACAGGCCGGACATGCTGGGAGTTGTAGTTGTATGACAGGTGACTGTACGTTGTAGTATTGTACAGGCCGGGCATGCTGGGAGTTGTAGTTGTATGACAGGTGACTGTACGTTGTAGTATTGTACAGGCCGGGCATGCTGGGAGTTGTACTTGTACATCAGGTGACTGTACGTTGTAGTATTGTACAGACAGGACATGCTGGGAGTTGTAGTTGTATGACAGGTGACCGTACGTTGTAGTATTGTACAGGCCGGGCATGCTGGGAGTTGTAGTTGTATATCAGGTGACTACGTTGTAGTATTGTACAGGCCGGGCATGCTGGGAGTTGTAGTTGTACATCAGGTGACTGTACGTTGTAGTATTGTACAGGCCGGGCATGCTGGGAGTTGTAGTTGTATGACAGGTGTCTGTACGTTGTAGTATTGTACAGGCCGGGCATGCTGGGAGTTGTAGTTGTATGACAGGTGACTGTACGTTGTAGTATTGTACAGGCCGGGCATGCTGGGAGTTGTAGTTGTATGACAGGTGACTGTACGTTGTAGTATTGTACAGGCCGGGCATGCTGGGAGTTGTAGTTGTATGACAGGTGACTGTACGTTGTAGTATTGTACAGGCCGGGCATGCTGGGAGTTGTAGTTGTACGTTAGGTGACTGTACGTTGTAGTATTGTACAGGCCGGACATGCTGGGAGTTGTAGTTGTATGACAGGTGACTGTACGTTGTAGTATTGTACAGGCCGGGCATGCTGGGAGTTGTAGTGATATGACAGGTGACTGTACGTTGTAGTATTGTACAGGCCGGGCATGCTGGGAGTTGTAGTTGTACGACAGGTGACTGTACGTTGTAGTATTGTACAGGCTGGGTATGCTGGGAGTTGTAGTTGTATGACAGGTTACTGTACGTTGTAGTATTGTACAGACAGGGCATGCTGGGAGTTGTAGTTGTACGACAGGTGACTGTACGTTGTAGTATTGTACAGGCTGGGCATGCTGGGAGTTTTAGTTGTACGACAGGTGACTGTACGTTGTAGTATTGTACAGGCCGGGCATGCTGGGAGTTGTAGTTGTATGACAGGTGACTGTACGTTGTAGTATTGTACAGGCTGGGCATGCTGGGAGTTGTAGTTGTACGACAGGTGACTGTACGTTGTAGTATTGTACAGGCCGGGCATGCTGGGAGTTTTAGTTGTACGACAGGTGACTGTACGTTGTAGTATTGTACAGGCTGGGCATGCTGGGAGTTGTAGTTGTATGACAGGTGACTGTACGTTGTAGTATTGTACAGGCCGGGCATGCTGGGAGTTTTAGTTGTATGACAGGTGACTGTACGTTGTAGTATTGTACAGGCTGGGCATGCTGGGAGTTGTAGTTGTATGACAGGTGACTGTACGTTGTAGTATTGTACAGGCCGGGCATGCTGGGAGTTGTAGTTGTATGACAGGTGACTGTACGTTGTAGTATTGTACAGGCCGGACATGCTGGGAGTTGTAGTTGTACATCAAGTGACTGTACGTTGTAGTATTGTACAGGCAGGGCATGCTGGGAGTTGTAGTTGTATGACAGGTGACTGTACGTTGTAGTATTGTACAGGCAGGGCATGCTGGGAGTTGTAGTGATATGACAGGTGACTGTACGTTGTAGTATTGTACAGGCAGGACATGCTGGGAGTTTTAGTTGTATGACAGGTGACTGTACGTTGTAGTATTGTACAGGCCGGGCATGCTGGGAGTTTTAGTTGTACGACAGGTGACTGTACGTTGTAGTATTGTACAGGCCGGGCATGCTGGGAGTTGTAGTTGTATGACAGGTGACTGTACGTTGTAGTATTGTACAGGCCGGGCATGCTGGGAGTTTTAGTTGTATGACAGGTGACTGTACGTTGTAGTATTGTACAGGCCGGGCATGCTGGGAGTTTTAGTTGTATGACAGGTGACTGTACGTTGTAGTATTGTACAGGCCGGGCATGCTGGGAGTTGTAGTTGTACATCAGGTGACTGTACGTTGTAGTATTGTACAGGCAGGGCATGCTGGGAGTTGTAGTTGTATGACAGGTGACTGTACGTTGTAATATTGTACAGGCCGGGCATGCTGGGAGTTGTAGTGATATGACAGGTGACTGTACGTTGTAGTATTGTACAGGCAGGACATGCTGGGAGTTTTAGTTGTACGACAGGTGACTGTACGTTGTAGTATTGTACAGGCCGGACATGCTGGGAGTTGTAGTTGTATGACAGGTGACTGTACGTTGTAGTATTGTACAGGTCGGGCATGCTGGGAGTTTTAGTTGTACGACAGGTGACTGTACGTTGTAGTATTGTACAGGCCGGACATGCTGGGAGTTGTAGTTGTACGACAGGTGACTGTACGTTGTAGTATTGTACAGGCCGGGCATGCTGGGAGTTGTAGTTGTATGACAGGTGACTGTACGTTGTAGTATTGTACAGGCAGGACATGCTGGGAGTTGTAATTGTATGACAGGTGACTGTACGTTGTAGTATTGTACAGGCAGGACATGCTGGGAGTTGTAGTTGTATGACAGGTGACTGTACGTTGTAGTATTGTACAGGCAGGACATGCTGGGAGTTGTAGTTGTATGACAGGTGACTGTACGTTGTAGTATTGTACAGGCAGGACATGCTGGGAGTTGTAGTTGTACATCAGGTGACTGTACGTTGTAGTATTGTACAGGCCGGGCATGCTGGGAGTTGTAGTTGTACATCAGGTGACTGTACGTTGTAGTATTGTACAGGCCGGGCATGCTGGGAGTTGTAGTTGTATGACAGGTGACTGTACGTTGTAATATTGTACAGGTCGGGCATGCTGGGAGTTTTAGTTGTACGACAGGTGACTGTACGTTGTAGTATTGTACAGGCCGGGCATGCTGGGAGTTGTAGGGAGCGACTGTCGCAGATGCTGGGAGTTGTAGGGAGCGACTGTCGCAGATTCTGGGAGTTGTAGGGAGCGACTGTCGCACATGCTGGGAGTTGTTGTTGCACAATAGCGCAGTAGAAGGTGCAGTGACGGCCGCTATTGTGAAACTACAAGTCCCAGTGTGTGGCCATCTGCAGCCCTGCAAGGCACCATGGGAGTTGTAGTTTTAGGACGGTGTTAGAGCCGCAGGTTGCAGAAAACTTGAGAAAAATCCAAAAGCAAAGAAATCCAGATCAGATGATGAGGAGCGATGTGGACATAGGAAGCGTTTGTGTACATTGAGGTTTATCATCGGCATAGGACGCTCTGATCCATGTGGTCTTGTAAATCTGCCATGTATGGATATAACCCGCTGTATACGTAGTAACATTTATACATATAATCCGGTGTATACATAGTAACATGTATACTTATAATCCGGTGTATACGTAGTAACATTTATACTTATAATCCGGTGTATACATAGTAACATGTATACGGATAATCCGGTGTATAGATATAACCCGCTGTATACGTAGTAACATTTATACATATAATCCGGTGTATACATAGTAACATGTATACTTATAATCCAGTGTATACGTAGTAACATTTATACTTATAATCCGGTGTATACATAGTAACATGTATACGGATAATCCGGTGTATAGATATAATCCGGTGTATACATAGTAACATTTATACATATAATCCTGTGTATAGATATAATCTGGTGTATACGTTGTAGCATGTATAGATATAATCCAGTGTATACATAGTAACATGTATACGTATAATCCTGTATATAGATATAATCCGGTGTATATATAGTAACATGTATACGTATAATCCGGTGTAGAGGAATTCCGGGGCTTTCCAGTGCTGACTCTATATGACATGTGAGTTCATGTTCTCAGGATGGCGGTGGTAGTATTGGGCGGACATGGAGCTTGTAGGAGGAGACTACAGTAGTCACACACATCGAATTAGCAAGAATTACTGGAAAACCCCTTTAAGTGGCATTAACCCTTCTATACAGTGACGTTTAGGCCTCATTCAGACCGGGCCATAGTGTGACCTCAGGTAATATGTCCCCCGTCCCGGCCTGTTGCAGTCTCAGGTCCGGTTTAGTCGCCTCTTTATGGCTCGTTTCCTCACTGGCAGGATGGCAATGGGCGAGTCACGTGGTGAGACTGGTGAGACCTTCATGTGCGGCCGGGGGGGGGGGATGTGGTTTCATACGCAACACTTTTACTTGGTTTCAGTCAATTTCTAGAATGTGGTGAAGCCAAGACAATATACAAATATAAATAAAATATAGAACAGGCCCCATTCTTGTCTTATTCCGTGGCTCCTATTCATTTCATGAAAGGGGCCACAAAAGCCCGGGCAGTACACAGGAACAGTCGCGTGTCCCCCGTGTACCGCCCATGCCTTTAATTCACGGTCGTCTGCAACCGGCCTAAGGCCCCATGTAGCGTCTTCCAGCAAGTTTTCCTCTGCAAAGTTTCTGCTTCCATTACACCCATGGGGACCGTCCGACATTTCTGTTGGTATAATTGACACGTTGCAACAGTTTTTGCAATCGCAGCGTGTGTTTTCCCGCACTATGGCGATGATGGTGTTTTTTTTTCGGCAGTGACCACGGCTGAGGCTTCTGTGCACCTGTTACGCTGCAGGATGTTGTATGCTGGGTCCTCCGGCACCTGTTGTTCTCGGCGCTCGCTGTCTCTTTAATCGTCTAGTGTTTTTTTAATGCTTCTTGTTCTTCATGCAAAGCACCATTACCCTGAGTGGAGAATTTCCAGCGTGAGTCACCGGCGGCGGTGAGGGTACAGTACATATGCCTGATATCCGTACTAGAATCACAATGAGGAGACACATGAGACCTGGGCCGGGGCACGTGAGTCTCCTCGTGTAGGAATGATCGGTATGTGCAGTGTCTATGTGATCAATACACTAAGGAAACCTGCACTGTATATGTGTGACAACACCCAAGGTTTAAAGGGGCTGTCCATATGTACTGTGACGGGGCCCAGTCGCAACTTTGCAGGCCACAGACGGGATGACGGAGGGAATTTCGTCCTTTTCTCCACCTTTGATGCTGCGGTTGCCTTTGACTGCAGCATCTAAGGGGTTAAACATCAGTTTCACCATCTTTAATATTGTTAAATTGGGACATTTAAGGTCCATTCTCCCAGTCGGGGTAGTAACACCCACTTTGGGAATGATTTTTGTTAACCAAATTCCCTTTTCGAGTCAGGAGATGCCTGAATTCGACAGAATTCGTTGCAAAAATTTGGGACCGCTCAAAAAAATTCAAGTACGAAATTGTCTATTCCAGCAGTTGCGGCAGAAGTTACGGCCCCGCTCATGTGATCTCTGGGGTTCACTGATCACCAAATGTGGTGCGGGACGGGACACCCGATCTACATGTCGTTGGTCATAAACAGGTTAATAAGGAAGTTCTCATCGTGACAGATTGCTGCCAAAACAGGAACCAGTGGTGGCAAGGCCTGACCGTGAGGGGGCTGCCCTATGCACAGACCCCCAGAGAGGCGAAGGAGCTGCAGCATAGGTGCTACCCCTCACGGTCAGGACTTGTGAGCAGTTATTTCTGTCCCAGCAGCAATTTGCAATGGTAATATCCCTTTAAGGTTCAGGCCACGGATTATGGAAAAGCTGTGTTTTGTTTTTGGGTTTATTTTTGGTGTTTTTTTGTTGCAGATTTTGTTTTTTGAGCCAAAGCAGGGAAGGGGTTTAGCAGAAGGGAGACGTGTACGAGCTTCCCATGTATAGGAAACCGAAGCACCTGGAAGAAACCCTTGCAAACTGTGTGCAGATGTTGTACTTGACTGTATTTGAACCCAGGACTCCAGCACTGCAACCCATCGAGCTGAATGTTCATTGGGAATTCTGCGCTGAATTTCCTGGTCCAAGACAGTCAGGAGACTGGGACTCTCTACATGATGGTGGTATATAGTGCTAGGAGCCTCATGTGGCTCTGCGATGTGGATCATGTACAGTACAGGGCAGCAGAGCCACTATGGGACCCCTAGTGTTAGAGATCACTGAGGTGAGGAGTCCTGGTCTCTTCATTGGGTTCGGAACGGGAAATCTAGCAGATGGATTTTCTGGCCTGAATTCATTTGTATACATGAGCACAGCCTACCAGCTGATCAGCAGGGGTGCTGCGAGTCTTACAGACCTTATACTGATGGACTATCCCAGGGGCACCTATACATGGTGTAGGTGAGTGCTGATGTTGACTCGGCATTTCGTAAATGGGAATTCATCCTCGGAGCGTTTCATGTCACTGGACACCACTCCGTGGCCCATGGCTGCACTGTCCACAGTTGATGGCTACCCAACGTCTTAGTCCTCTCCATCACCACGTCTGTTCCAGTTAAGCCGGGGTCTCAACAGATGGCCCCTGGGATCGGCCCATGGCACAAGACCATCAATATTAGCAAGAAAAAGGCTCCGATTTTAGGGCAGTACCCCCAATTCCACATTCAATACTGCCAAATGGATCAGGCGGTGAACACATTAGGGCACGTGTGACCATCTCAAATCCATAATCTGGAATGTTCCGACACCCTGGTAATCCTGAGTTTGCCAAAAATGACCCGACCACTGGTGCTTTATACAAAGCAAGTAAAAGAAGTAAAATAAGTTTTTGGCAAATTTGGGATTTCTGTAGGGGCGCATTAATCTGAAGCCTTAGAGGACTGGTCCATAAAACCAGAATGGATGGCTCTCAGATTGGCATCCATGTTTTTTACGGAATCGTACACTTGAATGAATGGACTGAGTCACAAAAACGGAGAGCGATAGGTTCTGGCCCATATCTTACAGTATGTTTCTACGGGACGGACACTGATTTGTGAAAACGGGGCCATAGTAATGAATGTGTCCGTATGCTAGCCATGGTACCAAAGCTGCACAAAACTTGCCCATTCCATTGACCCTTCTTTTATGGTTTGACCCTACTGAAATATGTGAACCCTTACGTCTGCCATTGACGCGTCGCGAGTTACCCCCATGGTTATGCCCACCCTACATGGAGACATCGCTGGCACTATTGGGTATTTTCCAGCGCCGGATTGTACCTGTCCTTGTACATTACCCCCAGACTCTGCAGGATTTTACCCGAGAACTTGTTGCTGTCGGCGCTCAATTCGGTGCCTTTACTTCTTGCGCTGTTCTCCATTGTGCACATAATCCATTATTTACCCTGGATAGCGGCCCGTAATTACAAGGTGCTTTATACCGCTCTGTATGAGACTTGCTCGGAGGACTTTGAAGATTTGCATTAGTCACATGGCGGCTCAGATGTGGGTGTACGGTGCTTTTTATGTTCACTGTTCCTGGAGCCTTATTGTGTCCTTGGTACATGAAGAGTTAAGCAACATGTTGCCAAATGGTGTGATCAGCAAATATGAGTGTTGTGGTGACATCATCGGCTCTATTTAGCAAGCAAGGCCGGGGCTATAGCGCGCCGCGCGCTCTTCCTATAGGTGTGGATGTGGCGGCCGATTACACTAGCAATACAGTTTACTTAAGATAAATGTTGTCGCCTTAAGGCGATGTTCACACTTACGTTAGAAGTGTTGCTGCCGTTTGTCATAGGACGAGCGCTGGGGATATTAATGGCAGTAGAATGACACCAATCAATCGAAAAATAACCAAAACCGACCGTCAGTCCGGATAGCCGACAGGATTGGTGCAATTTGGTTATTGCACTGTTTGGAACCGGTGCTACTATTAGACTTTGGCCTCCTGGATGACGTCCGGGACCACCAAGGTTTGTGATTGGGCCTCAGTGGTCATGTGTCGTTTGCATCCTTGTGTCACGTGGCCTATGTGATCACTAAAGGACAATCACAGGACTCTGTGGCCCCTGATGTCAACCAGGAGGCTTTAAGAGGATAAAGCAGGAGCCCTGGAGAGGTGAGTAACACTGTTTTTTAAAGGGACCCTATCATTGGATCCCCTTTTTTCTGACTAACACGTAAGACTATTCTTCTCCTACCTTTAGATGTCTTCTCCGCGCCACCATTTGGTAGAAATCCCGGTTTTCGTCTGTATGCAAATGAGTTCTCTCGTAGCACTGGGGGCGTCCCCAATGCTGCGAGAGAACTCTACTGCAACGCCTCCACCTCCATCCTGGATTTCAATCTTCTAGGCGTCGGTCCTCGGGCAGAGCCGATTGAGCATGCCAGCAGCCACAAGAAAATGGCCGCTTACTCAGTAAACTGTCGTCTTCTAGTGGCCGCTTACACAGCTTACCGTGTAAGTGGCCATTGTTCTTGTGGCCACGGGCATGCGCAATCGGCTCTGCCCGAAGCCTAAAAGATTGAAACCCAGGATGGAAGAAAATACAGAGAGAAGAAGATGGAGGCGGCGCAGGAGAGTTCTCACGCAGCATTGGGACCGCCCCCAGTGCATGCCGAAGAAAATCGGGATTTCTATCAAACGTCGGTGTGGAGAAGACATCTAAAGGTAGGAGGAGAATAACCTTTCTTAAGGCTATTCCTACGTGTTATCAAAAACAAAAAGGCATCCAATGATCGGGTCCCTTTAAATGTCCCCTCCTCCCGGGGTATCCGCTCATTTTACTATCAGGTATCGCTGCAGATTCATTGTGCAATGTTCTGCAAGCATGCAGCTTGTTGTTGGTAATGTAGCACATGGTCAGCAATATGTGAACCCCATTTCTAATGAGAGGGTTTGGCCACTTCGTCTTTCTATCCCCCATAGTCCCCATAACATTGGTTAAAAAACATGTTTTTTTTTTTATTAATGCTGTAGTGGTTTTATGGCAGTTATCCAGACTTATTGAAGTTCTGCAGGGATCTAACGCCTGGGACCGGGGCCGATCAGCAGTTTGAAGTAGCAGGGGTGCTCCATTCATCAGTTGTACAGCCTGATCACAGTTCAGTCCCATCCAAGTGTTTGGGGCTGAGCTGCAGTACCGTGCACAGCCTCTATACAATGTGCGGCATTGAGCTTGGCTTTCTGTGACAAGGCCGCAGCGCTCATCAGACTGGTGCAGTCTCTTCAAGCAGCTGATCCCATATACTGGACTCACGCTGATATATCATAAGGAAGAATGCATAGTAATGCAGCACTGCTATAGGATACCATCTATAGGATAGCTATAGGGTACCATCTATAGTATACCATCCATAGGATAGCTGCAGCACTGCTATAGGATACCATCTTTCCGACATGTCTGTTCCAATAGTAACACTAGAGGATCCTGCACCTGCGGGATGACTTCTGGGCCTGGCTTACACTTGTGCTTCGCTGTCGGAGTCGGAAGATACTCTGATTTCGGCAGGTTACACACTCGGATGCTCAGTAGCGATTGTGTCATGTGGGTGGTTATGTGGCAAGATCGCCCCCCCCCCCCCTCCACCTTTCAGGGCCTTGGATCCCCTGTGATAAATTTGCAGGGTCTGAGGGGTTGCGATGGCACCCAGGAGGTTACTCAGCAGCGCCCTGGCGGTCCTTCCCATAGGGAGTCTATGACCATGTATTGCAGTACATTGTTCAGGGATCAAGAGATTCCAGCTATAAGTTCCCTTGTGGGGCAGGAAAAAAACTTAAGGTTAAAGTTTTAAAAAATTAAATTAAAAAGACAAAATCCTGCTAATATTATAAGTGTGAAAGTTTGTGTGTTTGGATGTTTGTGAGTTTGGATGTTTGTTCCTCAATCACGCTAAAACGCCTGGACGGATTTGCGTGCAATTTTCCACAAACATAGTTTTCCCTTAGGATTGAGTCACAGGCTACTTTTGGTGCCACTAAACAACATGGCTTCCTAGCAGGAGACTCACAAAAGCAGGACTCCTAGCCCCAGCTATAGACTCACACACACTGCCTGGCATTTCCTGCCACAACCTGCCTGCACACTCCTTACTGTCACCTCAGGAGTCGCCCTCACTCTACTCACTCACATTTACATATATAACACATCACATTGTCTGTATCACTACATACACAATACAACACATCACATTGTCTGTATCACGACATACACAATACAACACATCACATTGTCTGTATCACGACATACACAATACAACACATCACATTGTCTGTATTACTGCATACACAATATAACACATCACATTGTCTGTATCACGACATACACAATACAACACATCACATTGTCTGTATTACTGCATACACAATATAACACATCACATTGTCTGGATCACTACATACACAATACAACACATCACATTGTCTGTATCACGACATACACAATATAACACATCACATTTGCTAGCCCACCAAACTTTTTAAAGCACTTTTACAGTTTCACACATCTGTGTCCGCCCAATTCTCAAATTACCGCAGACGAAGTCGCGGGTAAAAACTAGTAAAAAATAATGTAAAAAATAAACCTATTGGGAGTCTCCATGTGTGTCTATGGCTAGGTCCCATCTGGGCAGGAGTCTCTGCGGGGTGCGCTGTCACGTAGCTTGTCCTTATTGTCAGCACCCCTGGTCCTTGCACCCCTCACGGACAAGGGGCGCCTCTTGGATTGGGTTTCCATGGCCGAGCAGCTGCCCCAGACCTGAGATCACCATGTGCGATGCCAAGTGTGAGCCGGAGAGGTGTAAAGCCTCCAACATTTAAGTAGTGGCAGCTCAATGTCCTCCTACGCCAGCTGTCCCTGCGCCGCCATAGGCAGGATCTTTATATTGTAGTAAATACTTGTTTCTCCGGGACGTGTCGCTGCGGCCGCCTCTTATCCGCTCCACATTGTGCTGTCTCTCTTTTATCCCTCATGTAAATGGACAGTGACGTGCCGGCGCCATCAGGACGGTTTCAGAACCTGTCAGATAAATAATACCGCTCAGTTGTCCTTTCAACCAAACCTTTCCAGGAGGAGCAACAGAGGGACAATTACATGCAGAATCCTCCGGTATTGTTTTATTCTTTCTCTATTATTTTGACTTCTTCTATTATGTTCTTCTCTTTCTATTGTGCGTCGCACCCGTCTTGGCGCTACGTATTTGTTCGCCGCTGTCTTCACGTGTGGTGTTTTCCGTTGCTGTTTTGGTAGCCGCGTGTTAGGAGTTGCGTGCCGTATATTTCGGCCTTCGTTGCACATGTACGCCAGAAAAAGCTCAATGCATACAAACGTGTGTAACGTATCCCGGTTTCAGTTTTAAAGAACAGACACCCGACCGATCCTATTCTGGTTAATGGGGTCCACCTGGCTCCCTGTTGTAGAGGTCTGTCTGTCCGTTGTTCTGGTCCTCCAATGGAAAGGTCGATGCTAGTGTGTACCAGGACCAGGGATTTCACGGTTCCGGCTCCAGAACCAGCACCGTCCCTGGAGCCGCTCCGCTCCCTGTCCTGCTTTCACTGAATATGAGGTCGGTTTCACTTCAAGATCGAGACCCAATTCCGCCCTCCGTTGTTTTCAGTGGTCGTCAGTGACCGATGCAGGATGCTGTAAAAATAAGGGCCTGTTCAGACTTCAGAAAGTGATGGGCCTGATTTCTATCTCTGACTCCTCTTCGATTTCCAGCCCTCTTTCAGTCTTTCAGCCTTCTGACTGACCTCAGGGACCATTGATGCCCCAATTGCAACTTATGGCAGCGGAATCCCATTTACATGTCTCACCAGTCCCTGACAGGCTGATGGCCCAAAAACAGCAGGGAGCCGCGCCGGAACCCAGGAGAGGTGAGTAACACGGTTTATGATGAGACCCCATAGTATAATAATAGCAGATCCAACTCTGTGTCCAGTCCAAACAGAACAGTAGGAGGAGCCTCGCCCAAAACGTACGCCTACTGTAAAAGGGGCGTGGCTAAAATAATCGCCATTAATTGTTATGAAGGTAAAATGTCCAGTTTATAGCAATTTTGATGTCGGTCGTTATCCCCCGGCCTATTAAACAAGCAGATCCATTTGATGGCGCCGGTTCCGCTCACATGAGCCAGGGCCGCAACCAGCTGGAAACAGGGACGTGAGTATCGGAACCCCTTTAAGTTCGCCACACAGGATCGTCACCGTACGTGGGGTGAAATGCGTGGCAGAGCTGGGATACAGTAGTGTGACCTGTACGCCTGATCTGCAAAAATCACCAATTTTTTTACATTTCTTAGGGAAAGTGAACTAGAAAGTTTCGCTACGATTTGGATTCCTCTGAGTGCCGGAGAGGTAAGATGTCCGCTCCTCCTCGACGCCACAAATATCTGAAGACGCAGCCTATGAAGTTTTTGGAGGATACGTTGAATGTTTTTGGCGTGAGCGGCCCCCTGGATTACAGGTTTAAGACATTGGGCCTTTGGTTGCTCTGGGCAACCTATCACAGCACAGCTTTCATTTTCATAGAGCGCCGTCAGACATGAAAGCTCCTCTGCGATTGGTCGCTACGGGTAACAGAGACGGTTTCTCTTTTGGGCAGTTTCGTAAACGCGCTCGCTTCTTTTTGTTTCGAGAATCCGGCCGACATCCTGTGCGACTTCCTACTGAACATTGCACATGACACGTGTGGTAAGGAGAAGCCCGAGTCATGGAGATGTAGCAGAGCCGGGGGTGTCGGGGGAGCGACATTAGCAAACGTGTCCCTTATATACAGGGGCATATTTTACCGAAATCTGTGAGACCCGGAGACCGCAGTCTTACATGTACCAGACGTCTAATGTTCGGACTTTTTGTGTCGTTCCCCCTGGTCCTAAGGCCACGGTTTCTTTAGTCGCACGCATCCTCCTGCCGCCATGTTTTAGTTTTGGCCTCCCACCTACTTGTCATCCTTCTCGCCTTTAGTTATGTATTTGTCATCAGATTCTCTGAGCTTTGTTCCTCATACTGATGGATAGAGCCGGGGCATTGCTGGGCTCTGTAGTACTACACGGCCTCTGCACTGTGTCACTCACAAATGGCGGGTTTAGTCCTCGGTCCCCCAGTCACAAGACTTTGAATGGAGACCTTGTTGAGGATTTCCCTGTTCCTTGCAGGAGACTAATGAATTAGGGTATGTTCACATGGAGGAACGTGACACTGATGCTGAGCCAGAATGTACATCAGAGTCGTGCCCCCAATCTGCATCCTATTGTACTGAATGGGAGGCAGAGACCAAAGCAGGGTGAAACAAATCAGTGTCGTACTTGTTATTGCCAAGGATTAGTTAGTGCTCGGACGAGCAGGGTTTTGTTTGACATTCTTTTGCCTGAAGTGAAGGCTGTATTTATTTTGTGAAGCTTTATATATTTTGCTGTTTTTCTAAATAAACCTGTCTGCTGCAGATTTTGTGTCCCTGTCTCTGACTGGTTGGCCCCGCACCATTGCTACTACCGAGCTACCTTCCCCACTAAGTAGTTTGGACATGTTGTTTGCTTTTGAGGAGCCCCTGTTGCAGTAAGGTGCTGGCCCTGTGCGCCTTGTACCCGGAGTAGGACGATCTTATACATTGATGCTGCTAGTCATTTGCTCCTGCTGGTCTGAGTTCCTCGGATTTACCCACCACAGTGAGAGCTTTGACCCAAGTTTTGGAGTGAGCGCTCTCATTGATCTGCCATGTGACACTTCTACAGACTGAGGGGTGCGGGGGGGGGGGGGGTTATTGGGAAGTAGCTGATTCTGCAATCTTTAGACGTTACATCGCCGGCATCTTCCCAAGTAGATGAACAAACCACATAATACTTTTCTAGAAGGAAGTCGGCTTCGCTGGCAGCCGCGCTGCGCTTGTCTTGTTGCAGCATATCCTTCTAAGATTCTGTGCTCAAGACTTAAGACTGTGCCATTATCCATCTCATTGATAATATCTGTCCAGGGCAGGCTCCCAGCATAGGTTACATAGACTGAGTGCTGCATAGGCTTCCAGTGAGTACCATGTAATGTTTCATGTCACCTGTGGGGGCGTTCTACCCTAATGATCCTATAGGTTATATTATATCCTCATAGGAGACTCTCTAACATAATGGATTAGCCAAAGTGGACACTCCCTTAAAGAGGTTTTCGGGACTGGAGCACTGATGATAGATTGATGAGGGTCCAGCCTAGGGGACCCCGGTTGTTGAAGGGGCCACAGCTCTCTGCTTACGGTTTCACGGATGTGAATGATGCTGAGTTGCAGACCTGTATGGCAAGCACAGCGCCATACTTATTGTAGAGGTTGTGTTAGGTATTACAGCTCAGCCCCATTCACTTGAATGGGACTGAGCTGCTTCTGTAGTGAAGGGGACACTGTGCCATGGTTTGTCCATGCAGCTGCTCAGTGGTGTCCCCCACTGACCACATCCCGAGGATAGAAGTCCTAGAAGCCCCTCCTTACCTTGGCCCTGTCCGGGGCTGGCGCCGGATTCTGCTGCCTTTGGCGTATTTCATTCTTCACTAGTTCCCTTTTGCACATCTGCGCTTTAGGACCTGAACACAAAAGCCAAGTATTTTTTTTTGCACTGGAAAGCAATTCTGATCTAAAAATATCAAGAGAAAAAAAAAATCTGGATTTCACGGAGACGTCGGCGCTCAGCTGTAGAGAGACCGCGCCAAACAAACTGTTGCAATGCTCCGCTGCCCACTAATGTTTTTGGACACTACATCTTGTATCCACGACCAGGAGTCGGCCGAAATATCTTCTGGTGTTTTGTTCTTCAACGTGAAAAATATATATATTTTTTTTTTTAGCATAACGCAAGAACATCGGTGTGGCCCCCTCCCCCGCCTGTGCAAACAAAAACAGCGATTAACTATTGCAGCTTTTAGAACATTTTTGTTATTTAAAGAACTTTGCATTTTCCCGACCCTCCATTATTCTTCCTGGAATTATCTGGGGTCGCCGTTCCACTTTTCACTAGGGCTCATGTCTGACATTCTTGGCGGACCGATGGGTCTAATGGAGGTGCGTGGACTACTGGCATCGTATATACACTGTAGCGAAGGGGTCGAGGACGGCAGATATAAGTGCCGTCCCCACACACTGTGTCCCATCTTGTCTCCCGTTACCTCAGGTCTGAGGAAATATAAAGAAATCTCCAGTTTTTGTCCCAGGAACTCCATATGTTCCTCCTCACTGTCCTGTGTGTGGCTGTAAGACAACTGTCTGCAGCAGGCGCCTCCCCCCACTCCGCCATCTCCTCCCTGACTACATTAAAACCTAAAAATTGTTATAGGGAGTTTTCTAGCTCATTGTTATTGAGTCTAAGTCATCAAGAAGAGCCCAATACATCTGCCCCCCCCCCCCCCGCCCACAGTGGTGCTTGTGCAAGTCCCGTGACCCCTTCACTGTTTGACAAACTCTAACTGTTTCATAGCAGCCATGTCATGCCATTACAGCCCCATCCTATTCGTGTAAACAGTGACATGGCATGCATGAGCTGATCAGTATGGGTCCGACAACTAAGGATAGGTCATAAATAAAACTGAGCTGGACCTCCCCTTTAAGCTCCGCCCCCTCTTTGAATCCCCAGTCCAGTCTATCCGTAGAGATGATTGTGTCTGGATACGTCTGACAACAATCATTTCTAGGTTTGTTGTCCCTTTAAGGGATTGTCCTACAGTCTTGATCCGACCGCACCTTCCCCTTTGCTCCGGCCCCTGCACAGATCCTTCTCTCATGATCCCATTTGTATATTATTTTAATAACCGGGATCAGGTCATCGTAACCTGCCGGGCCGCAGCGTCAAGCAAATCAGGTGACGTCATCTCAAGGCTCCTTCCAAATGAGGAATCCTTGTAAATGTTTCGCTGTCTCTGATGTCCCGGCCGTGGTCATAAACAGGAACTATGCAAAGGAGGTGTATTGGGTTACCGGCGGCCCCGACACCTGTCCGGGGCCCCGTCAGACACCCAGCCCTTCAGTATATCTCACTGTATACTGTATTGTTTTATGGAGGGGATACCGGGACCCTTACTGATCAAGTAGACACAATGTAATGCTCTATTTCCCCTGTGGGGGCGCTGTAGTGAAAGTGACCACTTACTACAAGTTTCAGCCATAGATTACAGATCACTACTGGGGATATTGGTAATGCTTTGGACCCGTATACCTATGATCTTGTTTAGGCCCCATTCATATATATGGCCCCATACACATGACCATGGGGCGGCTCCTATCCTTGTCCGCTTTTGTGACTCATTCTGTCTGTTTTTCTGATGGGGTCTGTAGATAACACCGCACACGTATTCGTCCGTCTACAGTCCTGTCCTTGGGGTGACCAAATAAGTCCCATCTTATCTTATCTTATATTAATATATATTAAGAGTTTATTGTTGTCAGACATATTCTATTAGCATAGGCCTTAAAGGGATTGTCCAGGATTTGGAGAAAACTCAGGGGTGGCCCAGGTGGGAGTAAAACAAAAAGAGAAACGGACCTTCTCCTCTTTTCCCGTCACTCCGTTGTCCAGTTTCGGGCCCCTTCCCCTCCATTCTGTACTTAGACTTGGCCCATAGAAGCGGGGAGAATCACATGACCACCGAGACCAATCAGTGACCTCAATGGTGCAGATAAGGGACAAGAGACATGTGAGTGACCGTGTCTGGTGAGGCCGCCGAAAGCGTCGAGGATGGGTTAGTATGTCTACACCCACCCAAATCCTGAACATCCCCTTTAAGGGTTCCCCCCCCTCCCATCGACCCTTTTTCCCGATCCACAGGATAGGATTTCATAGGCCAGAACAGCGGATTGTGTTCCATAGCACGACTGGGGGCAGGTTGCGCCGACCTTTTTGGAATCGGTGGGCTACGGGGTTTGGTCACCTGGCCACTGTACTAGACTGTGCGGGAATGCTCCTGTATACCACAGCTCACTGTATACGGTCACACTGCCCATCCGATATACTCCCCATATCCCCCTCAGCCCATCCGATATACTCTTTATATCCCCCTCCCCCGCCCGAACAGAACTACCTGTATATAGTGCACCCGCCAGGGCGGTATGAGCATAGGCCGTGTATAATCTCTCTCGTACCATTGCAATGTAATTTCGGGGATTCTCTTCTTATCTGCAGATTAGATTAGCGAGCGGCCAAGGTTTTCACGCTAAAATCCAGCATTTTTGCTGCCCTGTAGGGAGGTCCTAGGAAATACTCGTGTTCCCTGTGACCTTACGATTCTGGAACATTCGGTGTAACTCCAGTACGTTTCTCGTGCCTCTGTTGTTCCTCCTGTTAATGACGACTCCATGGATGTGATGGCTTTCCTCTCGTCCCTTCACAAACAAGACGGTCCAAATAGTGTTTAGAGACCCTGGAACAAGTAGGGGAATGGTATTACCCAGGGTCTGCATTTCCAGGAGGAGTAACAGAGGTTCAAAATTGTTGAAAAGTTGCTCGAGCTTTGTTATTTAGTGGAAAATAGAAGAATTTACTATCCAGAAATGATCCTGTTATATGGGACGGCACCCGCTGGCCGAAATATTAGGGGGTCAGGTACCGCCCCGTGAGGTGTCCCGTATAACCCGCACGTTCTGCTGTGATTCCATCATTGAGCCCCGGCCTTAGATCTGTTCCCGGGTTCACACTCTGGACGGAGACAGGTAAGGGGTCTGTGACAAATTTTGCATTGGGAGCCATATTGATTGTCACTCGACTTTTCCGTACCCCTGCATGACTCCAGGACCGCAGGAAAGCTGGGTTTTATCCAGAGCAGGAGGGGTGCAATAAGGCCACAGCTTTCCTAGACTCTGACTATAGTCAAGGACGACTCAAGGACTTGTCTCTCCTCGTATTCTGTCCATGTGAGCGCCAGCGCGCGCCGCGTCTCCCGGGAATCCTCCGCTCTATTCCTCCGCTGTCTAAATGTCCTGAGATGAGTTCAGAGAAGTTTTTTGCTTACGCGGTGTGAATGCAGTCGGCGCGGCGTGGACGTGGTAATGTGCCGCTCACACCAGACAGATGCTTCAGTTCCAGGTAGCTAGTTCATTATTCATTAGGCCTCTGATCCATAATGAAGGAGGGAAGAGTTCAGCTCCTGCAGTCTTAACGAAACTTTTTTTTTCTTTTTTCTTTCCTCGCCATAAAGCATCACCTTGAAACATCAGAGAATGCGATGGACTTTGAAACTGCTGAAGGGATCCATGGCTGCCGAAATGAGATAATGCACAAAAAAGACCTTAATCTCCAGGTAGGAGCGGTACAGCCGGCGCTATAGATGTACAGTCATATATATATAATGTGCAGTCACAATGCTGGGCAGTGGGGGGCGATAGATAGCCATTGGGTTAGGTTAAAGGGACTGTCCATAAAGAAAAAATTGGGCTGCTTTTATGTAAAAACAGTGCCCCCATCTGACCACAGGTTGTATATGATATTACAACTCAGTCTCCCTTACTTCACTGGGCTTGGGCTGCAATACCAGACACAGCCTATCGACAGAGGTGGCGTTGTTTCTAAAAGGATCCCCTTAATGGGGGTTATCCAGGCCTGTGAATGTCAGCTCACAGCGACATCATGATCACACGGTCACATGGTTGTGCTGTGTCTCAGCCCTATTCAAATAAATGAGGCTGCAATACCAAGCATAGCCACTATGCAGGTCTGCTTGGGGTTATCCGTGGAAATCTGTGGCCCCTATAGACTATAATGGGGTCCACCGGGTTACCACCCAAAAAATGCAGAAAGAAAAGTCCTGCTGGTAGAACTTTTCTTCCCATATTTTCATGTGGAATGGAGACTGAGTGCTTATGTGAACCTAAACCACACCCATGCCTTTCTAAACCACACCCGTGCCTTTCTAAACCACACCCGTGCCTTTCTAAACCACACCCGTGCCTTTCTAAACCACACCCATGCCTTTCTAAACCACGCCTGTGCCTTTCTAAACCACACCCATGCTGTTCTAAACCACACCCATGCCTTTCTAAACCACACCCATGCTGTTCTAAACCACACCCATGCCTTTCTAAACCACGCCCATTCCTTTCTAAACCACGCCTGTGCCTTTCTAAACCACGCCTGTGCCTTTCTAAACCACGCCCATGCTGTTCTAAACCACACCCATGCTGTTCTAAACCACACCCGTGCCTTTCTAAACCACACCCGTGCTGTTCTAAGCCACGCCCGTGCCGTTCTAAAATGTCGCGCACCATAAATTTTGGCACCGCTGCAGCCAGATAAGTGTCTCCTATAGATAATTCCGCCTCATTGTGTGTCTTCCACCTCCGTACATGGCTGCTTCTTCCTTTACGTGCAGCTCCCTGTCCTCGCCCCACATGCAGCTTAGGCTTGTGAAGACGTTGCTGACAGTTCTTGACCCGCAGCGTTACCAGTCCCGAGAACACTCCAGTCCTCCTCAGTCCTCCGCAGACCTCCCGTGTTGGAAATAATTTTATTTTTCTTTATTATTTCTGCATTTGTAGGTGGACGAAATAAACTCTGACGACGACTTGTCAGAAGACGGTCAGTCTAGACAAAAAGCTGAGAAGCGGCGAGCCAAGAAGAAGGTAAGTCGTCCCCTCCTTCAGGACATCTTATACATTCTGCCGGTTTCCCGGTCACCTTGAGCTTGTACGGGTGCAGAGTACTTTATACAAAAATAAAAAACTTTATTCCTTGTCAGGGATTTGAACTTGCAATCATGAGGCCATGGTAGGGCTTTGTGGGTGTTGGGGTCTGGCGGTTATGGTGTCGGCTCTGCTTCGGGGCGGGCGCCATATTTAATGAGCCAGGATAGTACTGCAAAACCTCTGCTGGCTGTGTCACTGGACAACAGGGGTGTAAGGGGTTAGGAGAGATTTTGGTGGCCCTTAAGGATGGCTGATGGCTGTGCTTACTGCTTGAGGATTAGATAAGATGCTATACACACAGATAAGACACTATACACACAGATAAGACTGCATCCACGCCCTTCCTGGACACTGTAGTATTAGCCCGTGGCCTCTCATAAATCACTAAAACATGCTACAACCACAACTATTCTCATTGGCCGACGCCATGATAGTCAGTGGGGGCCCCTCCGACTCTGATCCCTATTTTGGGGGTCTGCACTCACACAGTCAAGTCTCTGCTTAGTCGTGTGACTATAACCCCCATGACATTGCCTTGACCTCAGGCTACTGCCCTATCCCCCATACTTTACACCTCTGCTCTGCTTTTATTGGATTACTCTCTATAGGGGTAAGGACTGAAGTCATGCCATGATACAGACCTATAGCCGTCGCTATATACAGCAGCAGTCCGTATATACTTAACCCTTGACGCTAGTCTAACATCAATGATGGCTTCCCCCTGCCATGGAATAACAAGAGGCCATTACTTGTATGGTCCGTGCTGTCTGACGTGACCAAGGGCTCGTGTTTCTCCAGGCATACCTCTCCTGATATTATATAGGGGTAGGGGCTGTCATGGCGGACTAGTCGTCATCCAGCTCCTGTTATTTCAGGGTTAATAAATGACATGTCCTTTCCTCTCCGCAGAGACAGCGGGAACGGAAGAAGCTCGAGAAGAAGAAACATCTTGAAGAAAATGAGCAGGTATGAAGACAGCTGGATAGAAAAGTCCCGTAAACTGTCTGTCCCCGTATACTGCACGTATACCCCGTATACCGCCTGCACAACCTATGGCGCGTCCACACGGGTGTTTATAGTTCCGCCTTCTCTGTGCTGTCATATGACCAGAAATACAAAATGACGGCCGCGCTGGATCCAATAAATAAGGGCTGCAAATGGCGCCTGGTGAACTCTATTGTAAGAGAACTGTCCTCCAGATGTCTCTGACGGCGACTTTCTGTAACCTAAAAACACTGGCACACTCGGCAGAGCATGCATGTGAACGGAGAATCTGGAGGGATAGCTGACAGCTGTCTACATTGTATGTCCAGCTGTAGTTCTATGTGAAATCCACAAAACTCCCCCCTTTCATATTATTACTTGGGTCCCCCTTTGTCCTTGATCCCATTACATTGTATGTTCTCCCTTCTCAGTAGCATCTTATGGTTCCTATATATATATATATATATATATATATATATATATATATATATATATACATGTTACAGCTGGGGTTATCAACAACCTTGTCAGGGGTAAGCACAGATGGCAAGCAGAATTTTTCACTGTGCTCTATAACACAAGATGGAAGAATAGTGAGCGCAGCTCTGGAGTATAACACAGGATAAGTAATGTATGTACACAGTGACTGTACCAGCAGAATAGTGAGCGCAGCTCTGGAGTATAATACAGGATAAGTAATGTATGTACACAGTGACTGTACCAGCAGAATAGCGAGTGCAGCTCTGGAGTATAATACAGGATAAGTAATGTAATGTATGTACACAGTGACTGCACCAGCAGAATAGTGAGCGCAGCTCTGGAGTATAATACAGGATAAGTAATGTAATGTATGTACTGTACACAGTGACTGTACCAGCAGAATAGTGAGCGCAGCTCTGGAGTATAATACAGGATAAGTAATGTAATGTATGTACACAGTGACTGTACCAGCAGAATAGTGAGCGCAGCTCTGGAGTATAATACAGGATAAGTAATGTAATGTATGTACACAGTGACTGCACCAGCAGAATAGTGAGCGCAGCTCCGGAATATAATACAGGATAAGTAATGTAATGTATGTACACAGTGACTGTACCAGCAGAATAGTGAGCGCAGCTCTGGAGTATAATACAGGATAAGTAATGTAATGTATATACACAGTGACTGTACCAGCAGAATAGTGAGCGCAGCTCCGGAATATAATACAGGATAAGTAATGTAATGTATGTACACAGTGACTGTACCAGCAGAATAGTGAGTGCAGCTCTGGAGTATAATACAGGATAAGTAATGTAATGTATGTACACAGTGACTGCACCAGCAGAATAGTGAGTGCAGCTCTGGAGTATAATACAGGATTAGTAATGTAATGTATGTACACAGTGACTGTACCAGCAGAATAGTGAGCGCAGCTCTGGAGTATAATACAGGATAAGTAATGTAATGTATGTACACAGTGACTGTACCAGCAGAATAGTGAGCGCAGCTCTGGAGTATAATACAGGATAAGTAATGTAATGTATGTACACAGTGACTGTACCAGCAGAATAGTGAGCGCAGCTCTGGAGTATAATACAGGATAAGTAATGTAATGTATGTACACAGTGACTACACCAGCAGAATAGTGAGCGCAGCTCTGGAGTATAATACTGGATAAGTAATGTAATGTATGTACACAGTGACTGTACCAGCAGAATAGTGAGCGCAGCTCTGGAGTATAATACAGGATAAGTAATGTAATGTATGTACACAGTGACTGCACCAGCAGAATAGTGAGCGCAGCTCTGGAGTATAATACAGGATAAGTAATGTAATGTATGTACACGGTGACTGCACCAGCAGAATAGTGAGCGCAGCTCTGGGGTATAATACAGGATAAGTAATGTAATGTATGTACATGGTGACTGCACCAGCAGAATAGTGAGCACAGCTCTGGGGTATAATACAGGATAAGTAATGTATGTACACAGTGACTGCACCAGCAGAATAGTGAGCGCAGCTCTGGAGTATAATACAGGATAAGTAACGTAATGTATGTACACGGTGACTGTACCAGCAGAATAGTGAGCGCAGCTCTGGGGTATAATACAGGATAAGTAATGTAATGTATGTACACAGTGACTGCACCAGCAGAATAGTGAGCGCAGCTCTGGAGTATAATACAGGATAAGTAACGTAATGTATGTACACAGTGACTACACCAGCAGAATAGTGAGCGCAGCTCTGGAGTATAATACAGGATAAGTAATGTAATATATGTACACAGTGACTGCACCAGCAGAATAGTGAGCGCAGCTCTGGAGTATAATACAGGATAAGTAACGTAATGTATGTACACGGTGACTGCACCAGCAGAATAGTGAGCGCAGCTCTGGGGTATAATACAGGATAAGTAATGTAATGTATGTACACGGTGACTGCACCAGCAGAATAGTGAGCGCAGCTCTGGAGTATAATACAGGATAAGTAATGTAATGTATGTACACAGTGACTGCACCAGCAGAATAGTGAGCGCAGCTCTGGGGTATAATACAGGATAAGTAATGTAATGTATGTACACAGTGACTGTACCAGCAGAATAGTGAGCGCAGCTCTGGGGTATAATACAGGATCAGTGTTATGTATGTATATAGTGACTGCCTCTTAGTTCCCTTCTATATATATATACATCCTATTGAAATGCCATACATATCTATGAGTAAGAATTCCTCTTTAATCCGCTAGGTATGTGCCCGGCCGCCGCGCAGTGCAGAGTATTGCTGGTCATGAGGTCTCGTTCCTCCCATGTTATGACTCATATATTGTAGATTATTTCTTCTAAGGTCTGGAGTAGTTTTTCTAATTGGTATAATTATGACTCACTTGTCAAACCCTTTATGGCAGATCCCCAGGGGCGGCTGATATATCATCTATTGTAATTGCTCTGGTATTACAAAGTAATGTCACTTCTCCAGGGAACTACTTAGAATTGTCTTTGCAAGTAAATCTCCTCTGCCTCCCGTGTGACATGTCAGGGGTCGCATTATACGCACCTTTGTAGCTTTTAGGAACAGAAACTTCAGGCTATGGGCTGTCAGCGGCCCCCGGATTCTGCAGGATCCGACTACACCGCTTTTCATGTAGTCTGTTACCATGTTGATACATAGATCTGCATTCTAGAAGGATTTGGGAGGTTTCCTAACTTTTAATCCCAAAAAATGACTCCGAAGGTCAAAACTCCCCTTCAAGACGCTCCAAAGTGTCTTCACTTTTAATGAAGTTTAATGATGTCTCGGAGCGAGCGTCTTGTGCGCTCTGCATGTTTCTTGCTCTCCTGTGGTTTGCCGTCCACATTTTTGTTTCTCAATGGCCTTATGTCAGCGGTTATAATGACCCCTTTGTTGGGGAGCGACTCCGCACAGCTCTGCTATTCGGCGCTGGAGCCTTCTGTACACGACTAAACTTGCACCCTGCTATTTATTCACTGTATTGCCACATCCAAGGCGTTGTACCCCTGCGAGCTGGTCTGGCGGGTTACCGCTTGCCCATAAGTAGCAGATCTACATGAGAATATTAGGAGGATCATATCGAAATTTTTTTTTCTTTCCTTTGCCAGGAGCCAGAATGGGACGTAAACAGCGCGTTTGTTGCCAACGCCGCCAGTCACATTAGACCAAAGAGCAGGAATAAACTTGACAAGAAGCACAGTGCCAACAAAGAGAACGAAGAGAAGGTGCAAGAGGTAAAGGCGGCGTCATTCCTAACCCATGGCGGGGCGTTCAGCACGGCCGGAATACTACAGAGTAGGAGATCCATAGGTGCTAGTGGTAATATAAGGGACATGGTCCTCTTCACACCAAAGTGATGAGACCAGACCCAGAACATTGTGAAAGAACCAGGGGGTCGAGGGCAAACCCTGGAGCGCCACAAGATGTCAGCCAGGCAATATCCGCCACCTCTCAAGTCCCTTTAAGGTGAATGTCCACATTTTAACACCATGTTGTTTTTGGGTGCAGAAGTCGGTGATGATTTCTTACTATAGTCAACCATAGCTTGAAACCCTCTACGCCTCCTCGTACCACCGAAACCAAGGCGCAGCCCCACAAGTCCCCTGAAGATGTCATATCTGGCAGTATAGGGTCAGATCTCTCAGCCCTGGAAGCTGTGAGGTGCGGGCGCCATCCGATGGATTTTATTTCTCAGCAAGTGCCACAGATCCATGATCAGATTGAGATCTAGGGAGCCCTGGTCATGTTCTTGCCCCTTCCCTGGGGGTACCTGGGTTTGTACGTGTACTGACCGTCCACAAGATGTCAGACCAGGCTGTGTTCTTCCATCGCTCTATGGTCCAGATCTGATCCTCTTGTCCCATTATCAGGGGTCAGCATGGGCACGCTGCCTGGTCTATAGCTACACAGAACTCGGCAAGCAGTCCCGCTCTATGCATTCTTATAATAGTCAGGGGAATCCAACATCAATAGCTATCTATAGGGGTGGAGGTAAGGGGTTGCTGGTACCAGTAGTAGTAATAGTAGAGGACATACACATCCCATGTACCACGTGTCGTGTTACTTAATAACATACTAATGATGTTTTTTTCCTTGGCAGGATGACTGCACCGACCCTCTGATCCAAAGAGCCAGACTTCTTGCTGGTAAGTGCTGTAGGTTCTTAGGAGCGGGTCCACATCTTATTCTATTCTAATGATGCGCCTGGCAGTATACTTAAGGATGGCCTATACCTACGTTTTATTAGGGCGTATGGATGCCATAGAGCAGGGGAACACAACTAGTTTTTTTGCACAAGTCAAGGTCAGCCTAGGTCGAAACGGTAAAACTGTAGGCCGAACTCAGCTAGTATTAGTATAGGTCAGGGTCACTGGCCTGGTGCAAAAGCTTAGCCATGTCCCAAATTCTTAGTAGCATTCCTTTTCGATCTGGGCTCAGACGACCATAAAGACTTTTCCACACTATGTCTAGGTGCACAAGCTTCCCATTATTCCCATCCCCTGTCTGTGCCCCCCACACAGTAACCGTGGCCCCCGTTTGTATCAGAGAATCCCTCCTTGTTTATAGGCTTCTGCCCGACTGCTATTTTAGCAATGACAAGGCTAATGTCCTCCTTTCTGACAGTGGAAGGCTGTGTATTATAAATCTTCTCACTCCAGTGCACCAGAGGAACACAGATTTACAATTCACAGACTGCCAGATGTCAAAGGAGATGAGAAAGATCAAAGAGTAAATCAGCCCTAATATAACGACAGGGCATGCGGGTGATGCCAACCCTCTAGACCAGGGGTAGGGAACCTTTGGCTCTCCAGCTGCTGTGAAACTACAACTCCCAGCATGCTCCATTCACTTCCATGGGAGTTCCCAGAACAGCAGAGCCAGTATGCATGCTGGGAGTTGTAGTTTTGCAACAGCTGGAGAGCCGAAGGTTCCCTACCCCTGCTCTAGTGACTCCAGTGGGACAGGGGAAGGTTCAAGCCAAACAATCAAGTCGTCTTGTTAACATCTTGCAAACACTGCAGAGCAATTTCCATCAATATATTGTGTGATTCTATAGAAGGGAAACCGATGAGACCCTTAAAATTACTACAGAATCCAGTCCAGGTCCCTAAATTGAATCGGACCCCAAACCTGACCCCATAAATGAATGTAGACTGCAGACAAACTGCTAATATGAATCCGATCCCAGACCTGGTGTCTAAAATGAATTGAGACCCCAGACCAGAATACTGAAACCAAGTAGAATCCCCAAATGAATGAGACCCCCTCCAAGAGGCAATGACGTCCCATACAGGCACGGTGGGCTCATCTAAGTAGCCGCCATGTAATCCATCCGGCTCTGTCATCACCTGACAACATTGGTTTTCGGGCAGGGGTCTCGGGGGCAGCTCTAAGATTCAAGGGGTTGTCCAATCTCTTACTGTTTAGTGTCTGAGCAATGGGAGGGGGGGGGTCTAACACCGGGGACTCCATTACTCAATTCATAACTTAACCCATTCACTGCCACTCTGCTCTGTTAAGAATAGGCCAGTCATGTAAAATCCTCGCTTCCACCCCCCCCCCCCCCCCAGCTGAAGAGCCCCATGTTGTGCGGTACGGCGAGCCTGTGATCCACGACATTGTGCGCACAGAGCGTAGGCATTGCACGTGAAGCGGATGGCGGGGCGAGCCCTTTGCTTTGATCAATGATCTGTCAGCAGATCTGCGCCGTAGCCATGAGGGCCGGCTCCGCACATTAACTTCACTGCCTTACAAATTGCCTTAATCTGGACTGTTAATGGCCTGAATTAATGAACGCACCGAGCGGTACGATGAAGAACGGCTTAGCAGTATGTAAGGAGTAGCTGTGTACATAGCGGGAATTAAAGGGATCCAGAACTGTGAGAATGGGTCACAGCGCCTCATGCTGGATGATGCATTCAGTACAGACTCACTCCACCTTTGGTTCGTTGGCTTACCTTGCACCAGATTTTTGGCACATTTAAAGCTCTTGCCACCAATGCTGAGTTAGAGGGTTCGCAGGGTTGTGCATAGATGTTCGGTTTATTTTTTGGACCCCATGTTTAGTCGACGACCTATTCTGCATGGCCAATGTATGGCGCTATCCTGTGGATAGGTCATCTATTATTTAGCCTGGTAAAAGTGATCGAGGCTGATCTGCAATACCAGGCACAACCCAAGTATGGCGCTGTTATTTCTAGAAAACAAACCACACCCCTTGTTCTAATCTCTGAAGCCTCTTTATGGGATGAGTCGGGGTTAATGGCAGATGGGATGTGATATTATATACTTAATAGGTTTTTTTCCACCCCGACATCTGAATAACTTCACAAATTTCTGCCCAATCTGCTTTCGTTGCGGAGGTGAGATCACTCGTCTGCATTGTGTGCATTGACTGGGTCAAGAGCATCTCCAAATCCAAACCAAAACTGCTATTCTACTCTAGTGTCCACTATAATGAGTGGAGGCCCAGGGTCAGGGTGTTACTCACCTCTCCTGGACTCCGGCACGACTCCCTGTTCTCTTCGGGGCTTCTGACTGACGTGACGGACCCCGAGGCCTGTGATTTGGGCCTTAGTGGTCATGTAGTGTTGTGACAACGCTGTGTAACCCCATCACAGGAGAAGAGGAAGTCATGGGGGAGCCCAGGAGAGGTGAGTAACACTGTTTTATATTTGATCACTTCCCCAGGTCTCTGCTTATAATAATACGATTAGCAGTTTTGGTTTGGACACATTTGATCCAACCAAAACGGCAGAAGGAACCTCACAAATATTTGTATGTTCATGTTTCCGGCGCGTTTGACCTCCCTGTGGGCCGAGCGCGCCCCCGCCATTACATCCACGTGAATTGCTGCGTTCCGTGTCTTTATTTTCTCACCTCCCGTTCTCTCTTCTTCCAGAACAAGGCATTAATTCAGTGAAAGACGGAAACTACACCAAAGCAATTGAGCTGTTTAGTGAAGCCATCAGATTAGATCCGAAAGATTACAGGTAAATGTTCAGCCGCGCCTGCCGTGTGCCGCCAGCCATTGTCAGATGGCGCCTGCCGCACGATTTATATCTCCCCCATCATTTGCGCTGCCGTGGAAATTGGATTTGTCTTGTGATACCTGGAATTTTCGGGATATATTTGTTTGCTGTGATAATAACATTATTTATCTCTGTATGGAACCGCTGTTATGTGGGGAATAGTCCGCCATCATCCGGGACGTGGCACGGGGCCAATGGGGTGACTGGTGTGGCCTCGCAACCGCAGGAAGGATAGTTACAGACAACGTGTATGTATGTGTGTGTGTATGTATATAGGTGTACGTGTATATGTATGTTGGTGTGTATATGTATATAGGGTTGTGTATGTATACGTTTCTGTATGTATGATATGTATACAGCGGTGAGTGTGTGTATATGTTTGTTTCTGTATGTATGATATGTGTATAGCTGTATATATAAGATTATCGCTGCACCCAGATACAAATACTGCAAAACCTCGGCATGTATATACATAGAGGATTACATGTATTCTGGTCAGACGATGGGGTCTTGCCACAAGGGGGCATAAAAGTGCTTCCCTTGGTGCCCTATCAAAAGGCTCTCAGAGGTTACTTTTGGGTAGTGCACCTCTTGGTGAGAGATCGTTGACTGTTTGACAATCCTCTACAATGGACTGGAAACCATTATTCCCTGTTGACATAGTTTCAGAGGAGGCTCACTATTGGACTGAGAGACGCAGGACGGCGATTTCAACAAATTGTGCGTGGTCTGACCCAGCTGTTAGGAGGTGCAGGGGTCACGTAAGGACAAACACAAACAGACCACCAGTAGAGAGGATGGTTTGATCCACTGATACACACAAGCAGCGCCCACAGTTTCCTTGTCCACCAGCCAGACACAGGGGGGCGCCCTTCATTACATTCCCTATCTCTGCAGTGTCTTATCACTGTCCCCTTTGTTTGCAGTGGTGTCATGTACACAAAACCTGGACTGTACAGACTAGAACCGTATTGTCTTTGGTAATGAATCCACTATCTGTTTTGGATCTGTCTAGTATGAAGGTCTCATGGTGAACGCGCCAATACTGCCTGTGCTGTGGAGCGACACGATGCCCCCTGCTGGTGTGATGATGCGGGGAGCCATCACATATGAGAGTCACTCCAAGGACAATAACAGCTCAGTGATATGTACAGGACATATATATATATATATATATATTTCTGGGCTGCTTTATGTTTTATATATGACATCTCTTCAGTAATAAAAGATCACGGGCTTTGCAATGACACGACCTCAGTTCTTCGCGTGACGATACAAGATCATAGACGACCTCATATCCGGAACAAGTTGACCCGCTTGGGTGTTTTCTATACAATCTATCCCATAGTGAGACACTGACGTTGCGCCCTCTTGCAATTTTAACACTATTGAGACCTGACTTTCTTCGCCTTGACAGAAGTGAATTTCTTACGTCGGAGCCTTCACTAAATCCGTTGTCTTTTTTATTTAGTCGGATCGAAACTGATGTGAAATTTCTTCTGGTAACGGAAGGGTTAAAGGAGAAGTCCAATGGCAGAAACATTCGCAGGGATTTTGGCAGCAGAAATCTACACAAAATGTTGAGCAACGTTGTAAATAATTTGCTTTCCTTATCACGAGCAGACTTTGTTTTTCCCCGTTCATTTCCAACACGAAGCCCAAAAATCTGCTGTTTTTGTGCGGCCGGGAAGCAATGCATTGTGGGAGCGCGGGTGACATGACGGGTCACTGACCGTGCCCTGGGGCAGCATGACTCTATTGGGAAGAGAAGGCCGGTACCGGGCGAGGTTTGGTAGTCCAATAGAGGTGAATGGAGACACAGTGAGCGTGCTCGACCTGCTGCACCACTCTTCTGATGGACACGGACCCCCACGAGTAGAGAGAGTCTCCACAGTCAGACCCCCATAGACCACAACTTTTCATGTATCCTATGGATAAATTATATGGTGCAAAACCACTTTACCTACTGATCATGTGAATGGGGTTTTGTGTCCGTGGCATGAATGGAGCGTTAGGTCGAGCATGCTCACTACCAATCCATTCATGTCTATGAGGCTACCAAAGATGGTGCCGTGCCGACTTTCCCTTCACAGTCCCTCCCAAAAGGCCGTATTGGTAGCATGCTTGTTTGATATGCCATTTATACGAGCGCCATGTGACCCCTGTTTTGATGATTGGTTCGTTCCATTGGTTGCACCCCCATTAGTCACATAGTGATCAGTACATAGAGGATTACCAGCAAGCTTAGGGGTGGCCAGGGTGGGTGCAAAACAAAACGGAAAGGTGTTCTCTCCTAGCCCTGGAGCTCCATTTTCTGGTCCCGGTCCCCTTTCCCTCCCATGGCCAGGGCTCATCGCAATGTAGTGACATTATGGCCACCACCTTAGTATTAGTAGTTGCAATCTTCATCCTGCGTTCCGGGGTCAGCCCCAACTCCCACAATGCATTGCTCCCCGGCCCAAATTCTGGAAATGGATCGAGAAATCAAAATCCGCTCGTGATAAGTCAAAGCAAATTATTTACAGACTTGCTCAACGTTTTAAGTTTCCTGCCAAATTTTCTCAAACGTCGTTCCGAAGCAGAGCTTACCTTTAACCATTTCACGACCGCAACACATTTCACACTTTGACGAATGCAAATAAATCTAAATGTAAGCAGTAACCCTATGTCTGATCATAGCTTTCCTGCCAGAGACAGCTGATCTGTGTGGGGTCCAGGCGCCGGACCACCAATCTGATAGCAATGACCTATCCCGGGGGGTTTAAGGGAAATCACCAATCTGTTCTGTGCTTTTCAGGTATTTTGGAAACCGTTCCTATTGCTACGAGCAGCTGGAGCTTTACCCCAAGGCCCTGGTGGACGCCGACATTTCCATCCAGCTCTCAGCTGACTGCCCTAAAGGTTATTTTCGGAAAGGCCGAGCCCTGAAAGGATGCAATGTACGAAAGTCTTTTTAAGTTGACTTAAGAAGGGTGCGGGGTATTTTGGCTGGTTTCCCGTTTCTTTCATGTTTATTGGTCGTGAGACTATGTGTAAGATCCCGTCTTGCCCTTTAGTAATATCTTGCGTTATACATACCGCTCTACTGCTTCTATATACCATGCAAAAGTTTTAGGCAGGTGTAGAAGAAATCCTGCACCGTAAGAATGCTTCCAGAAATAGAAGGGTTTTCTTACTGTGCAGGATTTTTTCCACACCTGCCTTAAACTTTTGCACAATACTCTTGCTCTTTGTGCAGGCTCACAGAATATTCACCAGTCGTGTCCCATTTACATCCCCTCAGCGACATCTCTTTGTATTGCACAACCCCTTTACATTTCATGGGGCAGTGCTGCTGTACCTACACTCGCCGCCACCGTTTGCACCGTGAGTGAGCAGCGCTGTCTCGGTACCGGTGATCTGCAGGGGTTCCAGGTATCCAACCCCCACATATCTAATATTGATGACCTATCCTGAGGTTAGGCCTTCAATCTCCAAAATCAGATATCCCCTTTAAACTCCGGAAAGCTCCTTTAAGTCTATATAAGTCCTTGAAGTCTATATAAGGGTCTAGGGTCGGATGGGCCTGCACTAATGTTGTGCTCTCCTTTGCACAGAGGTATGCGGAAGCAGAAGACGCCTTTAAGATGGTGTTAAAGCTGGATGACGGGTGCAAGGAGGCGCTGAAAGAGATAAATACGTGTCAAGTTTTGCAACTCATGGTAATCTCATGGCTTTGCATAGCTTATGTTTGCAATCACCTGGATTTTCTGCATGACTGTTGTTGACGGCATGATGATAGGGCAGAGCTGCAGTGTAAAGCATGGGAGAAGGACAGAGCAGCAGAGAATGGATTTCAGGCATTTTCCAATAGGCTTGTAGTTGAGTTACTGCACCTTTGTATTGTTTAGTCTTAGAGTAATGGGATTAGGTTTATGTGGCCTGTCCTTAGGATAGGCTATAAATATAGGAGATGGCCACTAAGTGTCTCCTGCACTGATCAGCTGTATGGGGCGCTATTGACACCTGTGCAATACATGACACAGGGCTAGAAGCAGATGGCACCCGGTCACTACATGGAGTGATGACTTCTACTCAGCTGCCATTGAAATCAGTGGGAGCTCAGCTGCAGTACCAGTGTCCGGCCACTATACAGGATATGGCGCCAAATGCTGTGTTGTATATAGTACGGGTGCCAGTTGTGGCCCTGTATCTGATCAGTGTGCCCCCCTCTTACAACAATGATTTACCTATGGCTTGTCCTAAAGGCATTGGCTCATCAGCTAGCACTATTGTAGGCTCAGTGGCTAGCACTGCTGTTGGCTCGGTGCTTAGCACTGTTATAGGCTCGGTGGTTAGCACTGTTGTTGGCTCGGTGGCTAGCACTGTTGTTGGCTCGGTGGCTAGCACTGTTGTTGGCTCGGCCGCTAGCACTGTTGTTGGCTCGGCCGCTAGCACTGTTGTTGGCTCGGCGGCTAGCACTGTTGTTGGCTCGGTGGTTAGCACTGTTGTTGGCTCGGTGGCTAGCACTGTTGTTGGCTCGGTGGCTAGCACTGTTGTTGGCTCGGTGGCTAGCACTGTTGTTGGCTCGGTGGCTAGCACTGTTGTTGGCTCGGTGGCTAGCACTGTTGTTGGCTCGGTGGCTAGCACTGTTGTTGGCTCGGTGGCTAGCACTGTTGTTGGCTCGGTGGCTAGCACTGTTGTTGGCTCGGTGGCTAGCACTGTTGTTGGCTCGGTGGCTAGCACTGTTGTTGGCTCGGCGGCTAGCACTGTTGTTGGCTCGGCGGCTAGCACTGTTTTTAGCTCAGGGGTTAGCACTGTTGTTGGCTCGGTGGTTAGCACTGTTGTTGGCTCGGTGGCTAGCACTGTTGTTGGCTCGGTGGCTAGCACTGTTGTTGGCTCGGTGGCTAGCACTGTTGTTGGCTCGGTGGCTAGCACTGTTGTTGGCTCGGTGGCTAGCACTGTTGTTGGCTCGGCCGCTAGCACTGTTGTTGGCTCGGCCGCTAGCACTGTTGTTGGCTCGGCGGCTAGCACTGTTGTTGGCTCGGTGGTTAGCACTGTTGTTGGCTCGGTGGCTAGCACTGTTGTTGGCTCGGTGGCTAGCACTGTTGTTGGCTCGGTGGCTAGCACTGTTGTTGGCTCGGTGGCTAGCACTGTTGTTGGCTCGGTGGCTAGCACTGTTGTTGGCTCGGTGGCTAGCACTGTTGTTGGCTCGGTGGCTAGCACTGTTGTTGGCTCGGTGGCTAGCACTGTTGTTGGCTCGGTGGCTAGCACTGTTGTTGGCTCGGTGGCTAGCACTGTTGTTGGCTCGGCGGCTAGCACTGTTTTTAGCTCAGGGGTTAGCACTGTTGTTGGCTCGGTGGTTAGCACTGTTGTTGGCTCGGTGGTTAGCACTGTTGTTGGCTCGGTGGCTAGCACTGTTGTTGGCTCGGTGGCTAGCACTGTTGTTGGCTCGGTGGCTAGCACTGTTGTTGGCTCGGTGGCTAGCACTGTTGTTGGCTCGGTGGCTAGCACTGTTGTTGGCTCGGTGGCTAGCACTGTTGTTGGCTCGGTGGCTAGCACTGTTGTTGGCTCGGTGGCTAGCACTGTTGTTGGCTCGGTGGCTAGCACTGTTGTTGGCTCGGTGGCTAGCACTGTTGTTGGCTCAGTGGTTGGCCCTGTGCTGGAGTTTGTTTGCTCCCCGCACGCTTGCAGGGGATGTAGGTTGTGAGCCCTATATGGGGCAGTGCTGACTATATATATATATATATATATATATATATATATATATATATATAATTCTTCTATTCACTGTCAGCCAGCAGAGATCTTGAAGATTCCCTTGTGAGTTACTTACCAGGTCAGATAACAATAGTCACTGATGTTTTATTGTGCATTTGACTCTTTGTAGGATCACGGTTTCACCCAGGGACAAAGCTTTCACCTGCTAGAAGAATACGGATCTGTCGCCGCTGTAATGGATGCGCCCATTTCTGCTAAAGGTGATTTTCTGAGCCGTTCCACTTCTCAGTGCGGGGGCCGCGGCCGGGCGCTCGGGGTAACTCTTCTTCTTCTTCCCGGCAGTGTTACAGGAGAACATGAAGCTGGATGAGACGGGCGACGAGGATCTGCTCTTCCTGAATGACTTGTCTGAGTGAGTGCGGCCGCACATCTGCTGCCTGGGGCAACCTATCAATCTGTCTTGGCTGACACCAGCGTATACGCGCGGCACACGAGTATTTCACTTATGCAGATTGCCTTCCCTTTTTAATCTTGATCTCCGGCGCACATCTCATGGTTCAGTTCCTTGCTGAGCGTCTTCACGGGGATATTATTGTAAACTATTTTATGGGGAATGTCTCCCGACAACTGCGGCTCCTATTACAGGATCACTTTCCGCCGCCGGGTTCTGTCACATCGGCTGCGGGGAAGTTTATCTACAAGTTACTGTAGATGTAGCAGAGCTGAGATGAATGAATACACACCACTGATTGTGTCTGCTGCAATGGGAGTAGTACAAGGAATTTGCACTTAAAGGGGGCCTCTCACCACCTCCAGTAACTCTAACTCTCTGCATTACTTACTAGGCTCTGCTCCATTGAGTCTGACGCAGTTAGAATTTTTTCTTTATCCCCCACCGCTCCTGAGCAATCAGTAATGTTAAATTCAGGCACTCTGCTGTCTGGTGGGCGTTACCCAGCCTAGGACCGCCCACCCAACATATCGGGTGCTGAGCTTTACAGAATGATTACTCAGGAATGGTGGGGGGTAGATGAAAAATTCCAACTGTGCCAGAATCGGTGGAGCAGCACCTATTAACCCATTTATGACAGAGGTTATACATTTTTGAGCACTAGGTATAAATAGGTTAACCCCTTACTGACAACCACCATAATCTAACAGTGGATTTCTGGTGTTTAAATATGACAGCTATCTCCGATATATTAGACAGCGGAGACCTGGCGGCAGTGCCCTTGATCAGCGCTTGCATTGGCCCTCCTCAGCTGACTGAGGCACCGTTTTTCCTTGCCCTCGGAACAAGATCCTATTAAAGTCTCTCAGGCTCGTCTCCTATACACTGTGCTAGGCAGCCTGTAATACAAGGATAGGAACTGATCAGCCACTACATAGTGAATGGCGCCACCTGCTTACAACAAAGTGTAATTACGTTGGCTGCTGCCATCAGCTGATCGGCGGGTGCGAGTTTTTGGAAGCCCCCAACCCATCTGATATAAGGATAATATTATCAAATTCTGTAATCCGTTATGTCACAGGAAGACGGTCTATAGCGCAATTTAAAAATGGGCAAGTATCCATTATTGTGTATATCTCTGTGTATATCTTGTATATACTTGTGTATATCTTAGCACCACCAAGGTGCTCTGTTGCACTCAGTAATAATTTAGTATTGTCTCATCCATCCCTCTGTTATCTATATATCGTTATATATCGCTTTGTTATCTATATATCGTTATATATCGCTTTGTTATCTATATATCGTTATATATTGCTCTGTTCTCTATATATCGTTATATATCGCTTTGTTATCTATATATCGTTATATATTGCTCTGTTCTCTATATATCGTTATATATCGCTTTGTTATCTATATATCGTTATATATTGCTCTGTTCTCTATATATCGTTATATATTGCTTTGTTATCTATATATCGTTATATATTGCTCTGTTATCTATATATCGTTATATATCGCTTTGTTATCTATATATCGTTATATATCGCTTTGTTATCTATATATCGTTATATATCGCTTTGTTATCTATATATCGTTATATATCGCTTTGTTATCTATATATCGTTATATATTGCTCTGTTCTCTATCTGTCCCGATCTCTGCTGACTTGTGTATTGTTCTGCAGGACTCAGAGCTGCTCACTATGGGTGGGGAACGTCACCGACCAGATCACAGAGAAGCAGCTGCGGGACCTGTTTAAGTGGTAAGAAAGAATGCACAGCCTGCGGTATATGATGGACAGATAGAAATGGCGGTATCTAACTATCTATCTATAGCTCTATCTAATGGAGAGACATATGTATCTATCTATATATACATCTCCATAGAAGAAGTTAGCTTTGTTTTTGACTGGGTGACTGCAGCAGGAACCTCCCCCCCCCCCCTTCATCTCTGTCTGCAGTGGAATACAAGTAAGCCAAGAGGAAACGGATGGATGGATGGATGGAAGGGAGGAAGGAAGGAAGGGAGGGAGGAAGGAAGGGAGGAAGGAAGGGAGGAAGGAAGGGAGGGAGGGAGGGAGGGTGTTGGCCAAAAGTATTGGCCCCCTGCAGTTCTGTCAGATAATCCTCGGTGTCCCCAGATAATGATTACAAGCACAAACTCTTTGATAATATCTTCATTTATTTTGCTTGCAATGAAAAAACACAAAAGAGAATGAAAAAAAAAGTCACATCATTGATCATTATACACAAAACTCCAAAACTGGTGCGGACAGAAGTATTGGCGCCCTCAGCCTAATACTTGGCAGCACAACCTTTAGACACAATAACTGCGCACAACCGCTTCCACTAACCAGCAATGAGTTCCTTACAAGGCTCTGCTGGAATCTTAAACTTGTTTTATTGAAGGAGATGCAACAAAATAAACACAATAATAAGCGGTTGTGCGCAGTTATTGTGTCTACAGGTTGTGCTACCAAGTATTAGGCTGAGGGCGCCAATACTTCTGTCCGCACCAGTTTTGGAGTTTTGAGTAAAATGATCAATGATTTGACTTTATTTTCATTCTCTTTTGTGTTTTTTCATTGCAAGAAAATAACTGAAGATATTACCAAAGAGTTTGTGCTTGTAATCATTATCTGGGGGACAGCGAGGATTATCTGACAGAACTGCAGGGGGCGATACTTTTGGCCAACACTGTATCTATCTATCTATCCAAACATTTTTTTTAAATTAATTTCTTTCGTTATTTTCTCTTTTCGTCGCGGTTATTAGTAATTAGGATAAATGTGACATTGGCGGTTTTTTTTATTAATGTTGTATAATTTTCCAGTTTGTGAGTCTCTACCTGTAAACTCCGGGGAGTTGCGGCTCCATTTCATTACCTCTGTTGCCTCTGATAATTAGCCTTGAAATTAGCGGCTTTGTTATGTGTTACTGAGAGGCGGCTTTCTGCACCAGCAGTCTGCAGACCCCTCACTACTAATGGAGGGGAGTAATGACTCCTTCCCATAGTCACACATGAGTCTGCACCAAAGTCATCATTATCCCCCCCTCCCCCATAAGCTGATCACAGTGATCTCTCCCCAGTGATCTCAGCTGTACAATTCTCCTGCAGCGCCACCACAGGTGATACAAAGCATTGCGCAGTTCAGAGTTGAGCTTGTACCAGGCAACGCTACAATTAGCGTGCCATCCTGCTGTAAATGTGGGATCGGGTAATGCAAAAAAAAAAATTTCATGTCAAAGATTGTTTTTGTAACTCAATTTTCTCATTTCTTTTAGTTACGGTGAAATTCACAGCATTCGACTCCTGGGGGAAAGATTTTGTGCGTTTGTTAACTTTAAGTGCCCTATTGCAACCTCCAGGGCGCTCGAGGCATTGCAGGTAAGACGATGGGGTGGTAACACCTAACAATACTAATGGTATGGCCCGCCTCACCTACAAGAAGATCCCGGCGACGGGACTGAGCTACTGAGCATGTGCGACCACCAGCACTGGACACAGAAGCTGGACGTTCTCCATTTATATTTTCTTATGTATGTTTTTTCTTCTGTTCTATGTTCCTCTTGTATACGGTATATTTTTAGCTGAATTCTGATGTATTTTTGTATGTTTTTGTTGCCTCTTGTATACCGATACGTTACAGCGCAGTATACTTTGCTCCTATCTACAGGGTAAAGAAGTGGAGAACACAAGGTTACTGATTCGATACCCGGACAAGCCTTACCGACCCTTAGTTGGCAGCAGCTCCGAAGCACAAACCAAGGCGGCGGCTGCTGCGCTGAAGTAAGTTTGTGACCCCCTCCGCGTCCCCTCCGCAGCGCTGCTCGCTCCCCTCTCCCCAGTTAGCAGCGCGCGGCCCCTCTATTTTCATCTTTATAAATGAGCAATACTGAGCATGGGGAGGGGTGGAGTCGGGGGTACAAAATGGGCAGCAGAGGGAGAGCATCTGATCTGAATGGGCAGCTGAAGAGCCAAAGGTGTAAGAATTTACATCCAAGTTTATTACATGTAGGGGTCACATCCACCTTGCATTTCTTACCTTTACCTGAATGTATGGCCTCAACCTTAAAGGGGATGTAACAACATTTAAAGGGGTTGTCCAGGAGTTTAACTTCACTGTCCTGATCTGGTGGACTCTTGATGATACACCTGGGGGCTGTGGTGCCATCCAGACCTCGCGGTCACATTATTGGAAGCAGCTGCTGTAGGGATGGGCTGACCATGATGAGTGGTTTGTTCCATAGAGAATGAATGGGGCTGCTCTATCAGGGCAGGAACAACGGGACACCCTATTTCGGGATCAGACTATTTCACAGTCAGACATTTGGCATAGAGTCAGAGAGGAAAGAGAAACCAGAAATGTGGCCTCCCCCGCTGTCCTCCACATAGGAAATAACCAGGGGAGCGGGTGTAATGTAGTATAATGTCCCCTCAGTGCCCCTACATGTAGTATAATGCCCCCCTCAGTGCCCCTACATGTAGTATAATGGTCCCCTCAGTGCCCCTACATGTAGTATAATGGTCCCCTCAGTGCCCCTACATGTAGTATAATGGTCCCCTCAGTGCCCCTACATGTAGTATAATGGTCCCCTCAGTGCCCCTACATGTAGTATAATGGTCCCCTCAGTGCCCCTACATGTAGTATAATGGTCCCCTCAGTGCCCCTACATGTAGTATAATGTCCCCTCCGTGCCCCACATGTAGTATAATGCCCCCCTCAGTGCCCCTACATGTAGTATAATGCCCCCCTCAGTGCCCCTACATGTAGTATAATGGTCCCCTCAGTGTCCCCACATGTAGTATAATGTCCCCTCAGTGCCCCTACATGTAGTATAATGCCCCCCTCAGTGCCCCTACATGTAGTATAATGGTCCCCTCAGTGCCCCCACATGTAGTATAATGGCTCCCTCATATAATGTAATGGCCCCCACACCCGATCATGTGTAAGGAGCAAGTAGTGAGTAATATATGCAGCTCGCCCTCACTCCTTAGACCTCATCAGGTGTGGGGGCCATTATATTATACTCGGCTCCTTGCTTCCTCTGCACCTGGAGCAGATAGTGAATAAGACATGCCGCTCGCCCTCACTCCTTGGAGCACCTTTAAGTGTAATGATCATCTCGATCAGTGCAGATGGAAGGATTCATATTAAAGTAAGGTCGGCATCTTCAGTGGTCACGGCGCTCGCTCCTGGAGACTGTGGGTGGTTCCTTGGGGGACATGTACTGCAGGCTGAGAGCCGCTGATCTATACAATCACATACAACATCATACAAGTTTATTACATGTAGGGGTCACATCCACCTTGCATTTCTTACCTTTACCTGAATGTATGGCCTCAACCTTAAAGGGGATGTAACAACATTTAAAGGGGTTGTCCAGGAGTTTAACTTCACTGTCCTGATCTGGTGGACTCTTGATGATACACCTGGGGGCTGTGGTGCCATCCAGACCTCGCGGTCACATTATTGGAAGCAGCTGCTGTAGGGATGGGCTGACCATGATGAGTGGTTTGTTCCATAGAGAATGAATGGGGCTGCTCTATCAGGGCAGGAACAACGGGACACCCTATTTCGGGATCAGACTATTTCACAGTCAGACATTTGGCATAGAGTCAGAGAGGAAAGAGAAACCAGAAATGTGGCCTCCCCCGCTGTCCTCCACATAGGAAATAACCAGGGGAGCGGGTGTAATGTAGTATAATGTCCCCTCAGTGCCCCTACATGTAGTATAATGCCCCCCTCAGTGCCCCTACATGTAGTATAATGGTCCCCTCAGTGCCCCTACATGTAGTATAATGGTCCCCTCAGTGCCCCTACATGTAGTATAATGGTCCCCTCAGTGCCCCTACATGTAGTATAATGGTCCCCTCAGTGCCCCTACATGTAGTATAATGGTCCCCTCAGTGCCCCTACATGTAGTATAATGGTCCCCTCAGTGCCCCTACATGTAGTATAATGTCCCCTCCGTGCCCCACATGTAGTATAATGCCCCCCTCAGTGCCCCTACATGTAGTATAATGCCCCCTCAGTGCCCCTACATGTAGTATAATGGTCCCCTCAGTGCCCCTACATGTAGTATAATGGTCCCCTCAGTGCCCCTACATGTAGTATAATGGTCCCCTCAGTGCCCCTACATGTAGTATAATGGTCCCCTCAGTGCCCCTACATGTAGTATAATGTCCCCTCCGTGCCCCACATGTAGTATAATGCCCCTACATGTAGTATAATGGTCCCCTCAGTGCCCCTACATGTAGTATAATGTCCCCTCCGTGCCCCACATGTAGTATAATGCCCCCCTCAGTGCCCCTACATGTAGTATAATGCCCCCCTCAGTGCCCCTACATGTAGTATAATGGTCCCCTCAGTGCCCCTACATGTAGTATAATGGTCCCCTCAGTGCCCCTACATGTAGTATAATGGTCCCCTCAGTGCCCCTACATGTAGTATAATGGTCCCCTCAGTGCCCCCACATGTAGTATAATGGCTCCCTCATATAATGTAATGGCCCCCACACCCGATCATGTGTAAGGAGCAAGTAGTGAGTAATATATGCAGCTCGCCCTCACTCCTTAGACCTCATCAGGTGTGGGGGCCATTATATTATACTCGGCTCCTTGCTTCCTCTGCACCTGGAGCAGATAGTGAATAAGACATGCCGCTCGCCCTCACTCCTTGGAGCACCTTTAAGTGTAATGATCATCTCGATCAGTGCAGATGGAAGGATTCATATTAAAGTAAGGTCGGCATCTTCAGTGGTCACGACGCTCGCTCCTGGAGACTGTGGGTGGTTCCTTGGGGGACATGTACTGCAGGCTGAGAGCCGCTGATCTATACAATCAGTATATTAGATGGGGAGAGCCCCCTAATAATAATAACCTGGGGGAAATGATGCGGATAACTAAACACTAGGATTCCCCCTTTGGCCCTGGAGATATTATATGGCAAGTATTCCTGTATAGTCTGACCCTCCTCTATTATTTTAGGGGCTCGGGATAGAGCTCCTGCACGTAACCCTGTGCGTTCCCCAGTTATCCCACTAGTGACGGTGCAGAACTTGGGCGTCCTTAGACCTTGAGATGTGACACTTGGCGTCCGGCCACGCCAGTCTGCCCTCTGATTGATTTGCAATCGTCTATTTCCTGCTGCTGTTAATGATCACTCCGGAGGTGCAACATCTTCTTCCTTCTAATATTTGTTTAAGGCGCGGCCTTGTGTTCCTATAGCGGCTGCACTGAGCCTTGCATTCTGCCCTGTCTCGCCGTCGCCTGCGCGCCTCCCATTAATATGCCGCAGTGTAATAATTGCAGTCCTTGTTGACATCTACCATTTGTTCTTCCCCCTCGCCGCTCGGGCTGATTGCTTTCTCTCCTTAATTCTGCTGCCTGAGCAGTCGGCTTGTGAACCGGGGACTAGAATGTGCCAAGGGGCGCGCGCCGCGTATCAATATTTAATAGTCCCTGAACCACGCTGACCCCAACTTCTGCTCTTACAAAAAAGGAAGAAAAATCTACTTTGTGACTGGAGTTTTAGTATTGTGTGCAGGGTTTGGTATAGAAGCCACGTACGTAGGAAAGTGTATATACCGTATACGGCCGGACGCCTGAACATGACATCCGGATGTAGCGTGACACTCCTGGGCCCCAATGCGACATATGTAATGGGGCCCCACTATCTATAATACTGAGATTTGGAACCCCTGAGGCTCCATTGCTACCCCTGCATGCAATACCAAGTGCAGCCACTATACAATATAAGGCGCTGTCCTATGTAAACAGCGAAGAGATTGCCGTACTTGCCCAAATACTTAGGCCTCTTCAAACAGATTGTCGGACCCCTGCCGATGTCATTGAGCTGTCCAGCAGAAGTTGTCTAAGACAACCTCCTCCTTCTGACATCACTTCCTGCTCTGCAGCCATTGGCTGAGGCTGTATCTCCTAGACTTCCTGTTCGGCCTACACTCTATGATACTGGTAGTTCTCTATCTATGGCTGTTCATCTGATCCATTGTAGGAACCGAGAGAATTACAATTGGCAGGTCTAGTCGGTCATGTGATGGACACCAACGGCACCCGAGTCCATTTTCATTATGGCGTCCATCACTTTGCTGGTTGTGGTTCCTACCTATAACGAACCGCCATTATCTCCGCGCAGCACTAAATATCTCTAAACCTAAGTCGGCTCTGCTACATCTCCATGATAATAAATTAATGTACAATATTTCGTTTCTGCCTCTTTTTTAGCGCTAAGAAGAAAGTGGCCTCTAAAACCAGCGAATGTTTCTACTGGAGACTGAACGGCTGCACCTTTGGTGACAAATGCCGCTACCGGCATATACCGGAGAACAAAGGTGTCGACCGAAAGCCTTGGAAAAGCTAATCCTGAGGAAGGACCCAATGAAGAAATGTGATCCAAGTGCAATTCAGTAAGAGGAGCGGTCTGCAGCTATGGGGCTTCGGCTTCTCGGAGGCTTCCTGGCGCTGCGGTCTATCCGGCTCCCGTTTCGTGCTCCTTTTTGATGAATGATGAGACGAGCGCTGTGGATTGAAGCCCGCACTTTATTCCTGGACCCCGCAGTGGACATCGGCCCGCACTGTGACCGACCAGAGGGACATCAATCTGAAGCGACGCCGACGTGTTACAGACCGCCGTATCACCGCAGTATTTTACCGCAGCCTGGAATTGCGTAACTGATGCAGTAGTTATTGAGAGCGTGTTATCCTGGACTGTGCGGTCAACTTGGGACAGAGAGTGTTTTGTTTTTATTTTAATTTTTTTAGGTACATTTTTATATAATGTCTTTTTTTTTATCTTTTAGACATTGGTTTTTTAATTATTGCTATATATATTTTTATTTATTCAGTGTTTTTCTTTACAATCTATTTTTTGTAATTTTTTTTTTATTTTTGATTGACTTTTTTTTTTTTTTTCTCTAACATTTTTTTCACCACCTCCACTGGCTCCAGTTCTTTTCATCCAGTAGTAGGCACTGGTTCTGGAATTTTTTTTTCTCTAACCCCCACCTTTCCTGAGTAATCGGTGCTGTTGGTTTTGGTGTCTAATATGTGTTAGGCTTTGCATTGTCTAGTGGGTGGGGTCAGACTTGGGGGCGTGGTTCTGAGCCTCTGATAGGACAGTGTGTCAGAGCTCCAAATCACGCCTCTCTTGCCTGACACCACCTTACAGCACCAAAACTAACTGCTCAGTAATGGTGGGGGATAGAGAAGAAATTGTAATTTTACCAAAATCTGTGAACAGACGCCTATTACAGGATGAAAAGAACTGGGGATGGGGGTGGGCTTCCTTAAAGGGGTTGTCCATTAGGGATATTTAATAAAAAAAATAAAATAAAGGCATGGTAATAGATAAAAATAAATCTTGCCCAATCCTGCACTCACTGCCTCCCACTACTCCACTTCCTGCTCAGCCAATCACAGGCTGCAGTGTTGACCCGCCTCCACCAGTGATTGGCTGAGCAATATTTCCTATAAATCAAGAGGGACCTTGAAGGAACCAGCAGTGATTAGGCCCAGGAAGTGTCAGGACTGCAATACTGGGGGTTCTATAAAGTAAGTAACGCCTTTTTTACGTCTTAACCCATTCATCCTTTTTATTGGTTATTATTCGGCACTGTGCAATACTTCATCTCACCTGTGGAGGCACTGCAGGGAAGTTACACTTCTCTCCAGGTTTCTGCACAGATTACTGCTGACCACAGAGCTGCAACCTTTCAGCGATCAACTTGTCAGCAGGTAGTTATTGTCCAAGGCGGAGAACCCCTTTAAGGCATTTTTTTAGACCCATTTTTTAAATTTTTTTCCTTTAATACATCATTTTTTTTAAACACATTTTAAATTTTTTTTCTTTTTAGATTGAAATAAAACACATCTATATTAAGCTCTAACTAATCCTCAGTTATGCAATTTCCTCGGCTCAGATTATGGTGTTTCGGCTCGAGTACGGCGAGCTATAACCGTATCTCCATGTTTGTCATTCGTGGCTTCAACCACTGCATCGGTCAAGTGCTGCAGGAATTTCCAGCGGATCACCTTCTCTGAATGTCGGATTTTTATAAAATTAAGTGTAATTGTTGCGTCCGGCACGCACTGCATGTGAACTGTGCCTAACCAGGACCAAAAAAACAAACAAAAAACAACTAACTTTTTTGCCTGCCGCGTGGACGTCGCCGGTCGGAGGAGGTGACTATCGGCCTTCTTTTCCATGTGCCTTACTTTTATATTCATTTCTTTCTACTTCTAACTCTTGGAATATCCACACTGTATTACTGAAGTGTTTACATCGCTTTTTTTTTTGTTTTTTTTGACTATTGGCGATCACTGGTTCTTTACTGTCAAAAATTTCCAAAAACTGTACACGGTCTGAATTGTGAAATGTAAAGGGAGGTTGAAGTTTTAAGTTCTGTGTATGGAATGATTTCCGTAGATCTTCACGGTATATAATTTATTCTCGAGCACTGGCCTTTTATGTAATTTTATGCCTTGTACAGATGTCGGAGATGTTTTTGTGGGTTTTTTAGATTTTTTTTTTCTTTTCTCCATGTATCCTATCTTTACTCCAAAAATTAATTTATATAACAAAGCCTAGACCCCCTTTAGCACGTTTGTCAACACTTGGAGGATGGTTCCTAGGGGAAATGTTTGCAAAATTTTTTGGGGCAAAGCCACACCCCCTGTTGTAGGTCACCACACCCCTTTCTTGTGATGTGGGCACCAAATGTGGCCTTTTGGGGGTCCGTATGCGACCCTGATTTTGTATCATATCATAGTCAAAGAGGTCAAGGAAACCACCATATAGTGGGTGTAGATTGATGTCTTTAGATTGGACTGGCTTATTCTCCTGCCCAGTTAAGAGCTCCATTGACTCAGGTAACCAATGCCATGTGATTTATTATACCGTACAACCCCTTTAATTTCACCACCACCTCCATATGGATGAACTTGGCCCTGATTTAGCTGCCGATTTGTACTCGAGTATGGACTTAATGTGTTTCTAAACTGAGACCTAGTATTATGTCCCTTGCAGAGCCTAAATAGCCATTGGCTTTGAGAAGACCCACCTATACCCAGCTCAATAGACACGACTGCTCTGACCCCCATAGATCATGAGAACAGGGGACTTTTGACCCCATTACGAACGAAGCAGTGATCTGGGACCACTCCATTTGTTCCAATGGGAGTGCAAGAGATAGTTGAGATACAGTGCTCGGTTATCTCTGACGCTCTCATTGAAGTCAATGGAGAGGTGCCGGACCACCTTTCCATTCAGGTCCCCCATTCTCTTGGGAGTTATCCCCTATGCTAGGGGTTGGGAAAAACCCTTTAACGAAAGACATTTGGGGTGACAGTCACAGGTAAGATCATCTATGGTTGTACCAGGACTCGCAGCCGTCTCTGTTCTCTTATTATTAACGCAGCAATTTTTTTAGGTGCACTAACTTTTATACTATTTTTGACTAGAAAAAAGAGCCTGCGTCTTTTAAGTATTACCCCTGTCCTTTACTACTTACCTGAATGGTTTCATGCCATGCTTCGTACACAAGTAGTGTCAGTTTACAACGAAGTCTATGGAGAGGAAGGGAGAAACAGATATGAAGTGTATACAGCCTTCAATTAGTCATTTCTGTCATTGTAATTCCTGATAACCCAGCTGTGTTGTGAAGGGAAACGGTCTCTCTATAGTGCAGATGTCTCTCTCCTTAGAGCAACTCTCCATAGACTTCTATTGTACAGATTGGATCATCGGCAGACAAATAAATGACGACACAGGCAATTCTCTCTAATAAAGTTTATTACAAAGTTTGTTCCCTTCACTTGCACTATGGATTACATTACATGTTAGTGACCCAACATAGTCGTCACGTGATCGATTAACTCATTAGGATCAAATTAGGTTGAGCCCCAGATCCCTACGTATCTTATGCTGTGTGTAGCTTTATCCCATCTATATTGCTGTTCAATTTCTGTGCCAAAGAGTTCCACAGAACCTAAGGTCTTGTAGTCTGACATGGTATATATGGGTGTATATGGCCCTGAGGATACATGGCGGCCCTGTATAAGGTCTTGTAGTCTGACATGGTATATATGGGTGTATATGGCCCTGAGGATACATGGCGGCCCTGTATACTGGATCATTGCTGTTTATAGAACCTGCAGCACCGTATGCTTCAGGTTTTGAACCTACTTGTGGGTTCAGAGACCCTTTGGACCTTTGTAAAGCAGAGGTCCAAAATGGCCCCGTGTAGGTAAAACCCGGGGTGAAATCCTGCTGATTTCAGCAGCTTTTTGCAACGGATGGGATGATACCCCCAGCAATGTCCTTGAAGATTTGTCACTCAAGATTGTAGCGGTTACATCATTGCTGAAAATGGAGATGTAGCAGAGCTGAGTTTGCTACATAGGACTTTTGGTAAGCCTGCTATGTGAAGGACTGTGCACAGTTAGAAAATATAGTTGCAACAGCGCCACTCCTGTCCACAGGTTGCATCTGTTATTGCAATTCCGCTTTGGTTTTGCACTGCAATACCAGACATTACCTATGGACAGGCGTGGCGCTGTTCTTGGAAGAAACCAGGGCTCAGCAACCGTCAGCACTCCAACTGCTGTGAAACTACGACTCCCAGCATGCTTTTCTCACTCCTATGAGCAAGCGTGCCTGCTGGGAGTTGTAGTGTCACAACAGCTGGAGCGTTAAATTATTACAATCCTTCAATCCTGCAGCACCAGGGACCTAAATGACACGTTGCCCCCACTCTCTGCGCTATAGACCACTTTGTACCGCACCCCGAGGCTCTGTCCAATTTTACTGTTATGTCCTATATTAACCAATTATGTTCCAAATGAAATCACATTTTTTGCTCTCCGCCTGTGTATCTGCAGCCTCCCACTAGATGGCAGTATCATACACGTATTCTGGGCTCTTGTTAAAAAAAAAAAAAAAAAAAATTAGATGTTTTTCCGCCTAACCAGAAAAATGGGGTATTTGTTTCCCGCGTGCCATCACTACTGTATCTTGTATTAAGGCCGCGCTCTGCACCACGGCGCGGGTCATGGCGAGCTTTATGTCGTCGCTCCTCGTGTGAGGCTTTTATTGTATTTTTTAATCTCTTTGTGTAATGACTGCAGATGTTATTTATACTTGTTCAATCTTGTAATAGACATTTCTCCGGAATGAAAGGAATGAGGAATAATGGTGTTTTTCTTGTAAATAAATCTTCTACCTGTGACTCTTTGTGATGGGCTGATGTATGGCAGATGGTGGTATGTACAGTAGGCGATATATATAGGTGATATAGCGGCTAGTAATCGGACTCATGCTCTGGAAAGATTTAGATAAGGAATTGGGCGTCATGGGGGGCACCTTGTGGTAAAGTTATTAAATTGCATGCTGAAGCCAATGGTATGTATTAACTGCACAGTACTTCATGGGCGTGGCTAGAGGGTGGAGCTTGCCTGGCATGTGTACTCCTCCCCTGAGGAGTCTGTAAAGCATGAGGACCGAGTCTGTTGTATAGCAGATGCCACTTTATAGTAAGTATTAATAATAGACATGTGGGAGGGGTTTATCTGGAAATTTAAACCCCTACAATCATGAGTTTTCTGATACCGAATATTGAGGATATGGAAGATGTGACGCAAGCACTTGAAAGGCTCTGTTCCTGTCATTCTTCGCCATGACCAAGATGGTGAGTACTGGATCATTTAATTCACTTTGGGGTGAGGGACGTAAGGCAGTGTTCACACATCTGTTTCTGTAACTCCATTTATATGTTAAAAATAAAATAACCTCCGGGATCCTCAATAAGTCAAACTATAGACACACATAGGGGCAGATTTATTATACAAAGTATGCCAGTTTTCTGGGGGTAAAAAGGCACACATTTTGGTGTATGGCCAGCTTGCCAATTTTTCAAATCTGATTCTACCTTTTTGATCAAGACAGGCTGTGGTGGGGCAGAACATCTTGGCCCATCTGAATTACTATGACTGGTGGACATATTGTTTCTGCTGCATGGGGCGTCTTGTGGTTTACCAGAATTATTAAGAATCAGGGGCCTCTTACTTATTCTGGCGCATGGGGCGTCTTGTGGTTCACCAGAATTATTAGGAATCGAGAACCTCTTACTAATTCTGACGCATGGGGCGTCTTGTGGTTCACCAGAATTATTAGGAATTGGGAACCTCTTACTAATTCTGGTGCATGGGGCGTCTTGTGCCTCACCAGAATTATTAGGAATCAGGATCCTCTTACCTATTATGATGCATGGGGCATCTTGTGGTTCACCAGAATTATTAGGAATCGGGAACCTCTTACTAATTCTGGCGCATGAGGCGTCTTGTGGTTCACCAGAATTATTAAGAATCAGGGGCCTCTTACTTATTCTGGCGCATGGGGTGTCTTGTGGTTCACCAGAATTATTAGGAATCGGGAACCTCTTACTAATTCTGACGCATGGGGCGTCTTGTGGTTCACCAGAATTAAGAATAAGGGGCCTCTTACTAATTCTGGCGCATGGGGTGTCTTGTGGTTCACCAGAATTATTAAGAATCGGGAACCTCTTACTAATTCTGACGCATGGGGCATCTTGTGGTTCACCAGAATTGTTAGGATCAGGAGCCTCTTACTAATTCTGGCGCATGAGGCGTCTTGTGGTTCAAAGGAATTATTAAGAATCAGGAGCCTCTTACTAATTCTGGCGCATGAGGCGTCTTGTGGTTTACCAGAATTATTAGGATCAGGAGCCTCTTACTTATTCTGGCGCATGGGGCGTCTTGTACCTCACCAGAATTATTAGGAATCGGGAACCTCTTACTAATTCTGACGCATGAGGCGTCTTGTGCCTCACCAGAATTATTAGGAATCGGGAACCTCTTACTAATTCTGGCGCATGAGGCATCTTGTGGTTCAAAGGAATTATTAAGAATCAGGAGCCTCTTACTAATTCTGGCGCATGAGGCGTCTTGTGGTTTACCAGAATTATTAGGATCAGGAGCCTCTTACTTATTCTGGCGCATGGGGCGTCTTGTACCTCACCACAATTATTAGGATCAGGAGCCTCTTACTAATTCTGACGCATGAGGCATCTTGTGGTTCAAAGGAATTATTAAGAATCAGGAGCCTCTTACTAATTCTGACGCATGGGGCGTCTTGTGCCTCACCAGAATTATTAGGAATCGGGAGCCTCTTACTAATTCTTGCATTTCCTACACTGGCGCTCAAAATACTATGCCATCCCATGAATTAGCCTTATAAGTAAGATTTATATACTTTTCTATGACCAACCACTAATCCGGAATGTCTGATAATCTGGCACATGTCCGGTCTCATATTAATGGATTATTACTCTGATGACATTGCAGAACAACCTGTACAATGGCTGGATTATTCCGCACTGTTATTGAGCTTTGGCGGCTCGGGGCTATTTGGCTTTCACTTTGCCTCTTTTAGCACCTTTCTGCCACTCGGCATTAGAAATAAAATGGCGCTCATTGATTTGATGCATCAATAAGAGCTGAGCCATCCATATTGGACATAAAATCACTGGTGTCAATACATCCACATGCACACACCTTGTATTCTTCCTGACAGCCATGCTGTTTATTTTGGTGTTCTCAATTATTCCACTGGAGCCGGCGCTTTAAGTAATTGTGTCCTTGAGGCTTTCAGAGCGAGCGATTTCATGTAGTACGGAGGGGAGGGGGTGCAGCAAAAAAGGTAAGATAAGCCTGATGCTTATTACAGCGGCTCAATCCCAAATAACTCACACAAAATATTCAGTAGGGGGTATTATACTATTCTACAAGGTGCTAGCTGTGTGTACTTATACTAAACACATGCTGTATCATCCCTAAAAGGTTCATCGGTAAGGGTGATGGGGTATTAAACCACCCTACCACCGATTTTCACAGTGAACAGTTACATTAGCCCCGCCCCTGCTGAGCAGGGAAGAAACCGCCCAGGAGGAACCAATATTAGGAGGATAAGCTAGGAATTTAAATATTATGCATGGCTTAATAATAATAATAATAATAATAATAATAATACATTTTATTTATATAGCGCCAACATATTCCACAGCGCTGTACACACTGTGATCAAAAGGTCCTTCTGTCCCATGTAAGTAGGGGGTTCACCTTTAAAGGGGTTATTGTTTGGACCACCAGGAGTGGGGACGGGGAGGTGACAGGATCTACTCCTCCTGCTTCTCAATGATCAGTATTACAGGGTATGTATACTTTTGAAACTGATTTTAGTGCTCCAATACATCTAAAATAACAAAAAATTCACATTTTCGGAAAAAAAGCACAATCCTAATGTTTAGTGTATACAGCTCCTATGCAGATCTATGTGTCTTCATGGTTACAGACTACAAACAATCTTGTGTAGTCAGATTCAGCCGTCATCCTTCCGTTTTACCCTTCTATTTAACCCCTCTTAAGGGAAGCGGATAAATTGTAAGCTGACGCCCATAAATACACCCGCCACTGATCTAATGTGACGTCACATGGCGGAGGCAGCCAATCACAGCTTGCGATGGCCCTTTATAGATTGTATAATGCAAATAATGCCACCCTATAAAGAAAATGTCTCCCGAGCATCACTGGTTAAAAGTGAGATTGTGATATAAGGATTCTGAACAACAGAAGATTAATGCCCCCCCCAGGAGACACAATGCTGTATTATTTATGTGGGCAATGATCAGATGATAAGTAGTACAAAACCAATTAACTGTTCCTTTGGCAACCGAGTATTATCATCTGCTTAGACAGAAATCAATAAGGCAAAAATATACGGGGACGGGAGGGAAGATGAGGATAATGGATACAGCCAAGCAGCAGCTGAAAGGGTGGCGCTGTTTCAATGCTCTTAGCTAGCACATTGCTATATACTGATATTGGAGGGGATCAGGTATCTGAAAGTAGGACTGTGATCCTCTTTATAAGTCAGGACTATAATAAGGCTCCCCTTCTGGAGGACTCATTTGAATGGGTACCATGTAATACCACATACTGCCTGAAGTGGCCACTGTAGAAGAAATGCACAGCCACAAACATTGTCCCTGGCAATCAAATGATCACAGGTAGGATGTAGGTTTGTTATTGTTGTTGTTTTTTTTTCCTTCTTTGAATATGCTTAAAAATCTTGTGTACACAGATAATCATTATTAAATCACACTTTACACAGCTCTATAATATACACTCAGGGCTGGCACCAGGTCTGTGCAGGCCCCTGGGCTTCAGACCCTCAGTGGCCCCTTTGTAGTGGCAATGTGATCATCTTTAAAGATACTAACCTATCTATCTGCAGGGCTGGGGTGATATGCTGGTTCTGGTGACAGTAACCTATCTATCTGCAGGGCTGGGGTGATATGCTGGGTCTGGTGACAGTAACCTATCTATCTGCAGGGCTGGGGTGATATGCTGGTTCTGGTGACAGTAACCTATCTATCTGCAGGGCTGGGGTGATATGCTGGTTCTGGTGACAGTAACCTATCTATCTGCAGGGCTGGGGTGATATGCTGGTTCTGGTGACAGTAACCTATCTATCTGCAGGGCTGGGGTGATATGCTGGGTCTGGTGACACTAACCTATCTATCTGCAGGGCTGGGGTGATATGCTGGCTCTGGTGACAGTAACCTATCTATCTGCAGGGCTGGGGTGATATGCTGGCTCTGGTGACAGTAACCTATCTATCTGCAGGGCTGGGGTGATATGCTGGGTCTGGTGACACTAACCTATCTATCTACAGGGCTGGGGTGATATGCTGGGTCTGGTGACACTAACCTATCTATCTGCAGGGCTGGGGTGATATGCTTGGGGTCTGGTGACAGTAACCTATCTATCTGCAGGACTGGGGTGATATGCTGGTTCTGGTGACAGTAACCTATCTATCTGCAGGGCTGGGGTGACATGCTGGTTCTGCTGACACACTCCCTTTAAGAAGATGGTACAGTGGGATACAAGTATAGCAAGCTCTTAGTATACGGTTTTCAGGACAATGGGGGAGGAATGAGACATACAGTATATAAGAACGTTCTGGGACTTCATTATACAATCTTTAATCTTTATTCCCATGAATCCCTTTTAATATTTTTCATACTTTTTAGAACCTCCTCGCGCTTCACACGTTCCAGCACAAAGCCTTCTGCAAACGTGGAGATCCTTCCAGGAGCGAATGGGGATTTATAGGAAATCACTTCAGACGGGTGAGTGTCACCTCATCAGCGCGGAGAATACCGTACGTACCCGGGCGCTTCTCCTCTGCCGGGAAGGGAGAAATTACAAAGTCTGAGACTGAAATTCTCATGTGTGACTTGTGTCTGATCCTTGTCTGATATGTTAAGTATTGCAGTTACTGTATCTGGCAGCAGGCATCTTAGCTCGGTGTGCAGGGGGTGTGTAGATTTTTGCAACCTGTTTATATGGCCCAATACATCTAACATGAAACCTTAAGAAACTTAGATTAGATTAGAAGTTATGGCGCCTGCTTAAAGGGAACCCGTCAGGGCTATAATAATGTCACGTTCGGTTCTATTCCAAACAAGTTGCGAGGTGTAGGATTGCTTTGTCCGAACACCAGACAAAACAAATCAGACGTTCACTCATTGCTTCAAACCTCTGATCTGTGACGGTCCTGGAAAGCTCCATGTGTCAGAATGTCACCAATCGGATATTGATGACCTATCCGGGCACCCCTTTAGCATGGTAAGATGAAACATGTGGAAGATCTGTCATATGTTCATACTGGGAGAAGCTTGTAAATCTGATTTGTTCTCTTCCCTTACCCGCATCCTCCACCAATGGTCTATGTGCCAAGGTATGTGCAAAACCTAGAAGTAAATAGCAGGGCTGTATACGCAAACCACAATTGCTTCTTTAACCCCTGCTATAATGAAAGCCTGCTCTCTTCTACAGGCGTCCCAGTCACTGCCGCGCTGCCCGAGCCCGCTCATTGTGTTCACGGCCCAGTAGTCATGTGACTCCAAGTGCCAAAGGTCCTGCCCTGACGGAGAGGCGATAATTGTACGGTCCAGATATGGCATTTCTCTCCGAGACGCACGGCCACATAAAAGTGCAGGCAGGATGTGTGCTGAGGAGGATGATGGGCCGGGCTGCTACAGAGCCCCATTCAGGTCATGTACATTCCAGAGACACTGCATGACATCACCGCTTGCTAAACACATGTTTCCCCTTCACAGGACCCCACTTATATTTTTGATACCTTTCAACTTTTTGCAGAGATTCGAAGCCCTCGGCTCTAATTAAACGGCGCACAATGAACAGTAGAGAGGAAAACACGGCCGCACCTCGCACGCTCACAGGCGGCCTTTCATTTCGTGTACTGGAGGCACGGGGGGGAAATGGAAACTTAACCCATCCAGTGCTGGACAGAACTTAGATGACTTGTACAGGAGATACGCATAGATTCCCAAATTTCTGTCTTTAGAATACCGCCATACTGTACGTTTTGTTCAGGCAGAGGACCTCGAGCGACTGTCAGATGCTAGGAGGCAGCCCAAGAGGGGTGAAGGAGTATTACCACTTACGGTGCGAATATTGGCAACGCAATTCTTGCCCATCAATTACCGGTTTAGCATTTTCGGTACAGGAGGACTGTATCCATACAGATAAGGCTCCTGAAGAAGGAGCTATTATACAACACGTCTAGTCCATTTCTTGCAGCTGCCATAAAGCGCCCCCACTATCCGTACAGACAGGAAGTGTCTCCAATATGGCCGCCCCATAAGAGTTGATAAAATATCCCACATTGCTCGTCCTCTACGGACTCTACTCGGCTCTCGCTTGGCTCTGCCGTCTTCCCCCTGACGCTTTTGCGCTGCTGTTGTATCTGGCACCGGCGCCGACTTGTAAACCAGGTTAAACATACACTGCGTGCGTCTTTATCATTTTTACAAGTCGGCCATAAAACATTACATAAACTTGTAAAAGGGGAATGACCGTATACGTATAACGGAGAGGTTTATATACTCCTCACCCCTCGTAAAGTTTATGGCGCGGATCCTCAACGCAACGCACGAAACTGGTACTTAATATGGGATGTCTAGAAGACATAAGTGGGCGCTAGAGGTCAACTAAACGTGAGGCGTCCCTATAGAGCTTGTGGCTGACCCTACAACGTATGCTGGGCTCTAGCCCGACCTTAGTCCTCTCTATGGTCATGTAGACCCCGGTCCATCCGGTCCAACCTAGAACCCTACAGTGTTGATCCATAAGAAGGCAAAACCCATCCCGACTCTGTATAACAATCTGACACCCCTAACTGGTAGTATTGTAGGTCCAGGTTCCTCGCCATCACCATATCCTGAGCCGGTGCGGTCCATAGTCCATCTTCTCCCCTGCTTGGATTTCAATAGACCAAGGCTCCTTCCCCGCCTAAGACTTTAGCTCAGCACTGTATGTAGATGCTATAAGATATACGTGTGTGGTCCTTCAGTCCTTTGGTATATCTGCAGACTGTGACCTTTCCGTGGCTCTCCCCAGTATACAGCCGTGTCCTTGCCTATGCGGCGGCCATTACTTGTGCTGAGTGCCTGGATGCTTCCTAAGCAGGCGGCTGATTTGCAGATGTAATTGACATTGTGGGAGAAGCGGATGAAGGAAGCCCCGGCTGTCATCCTGGTGTGACTGGTGTCCTATATGAGTAATGGCTGCATTCAATCGTGTGAGCTCCAGGGAAAATATGGCGGAGCTTGTATTAGGACTTACTTCTTAAAGAGATGCCGTCACCTCCTGTCATGTCTGCTCCACTAAATACTGCTCTGCCTCATTATAACTCTGCGCTCTGCTCGTCCTCTGTTATTCCGCTTGGAAATGTATGAAAAGTTTGGATTGGAAAGTGGAGTTTGCTTTTACATTAATCTCTGTATCCGCTCATATATGTGACAGCTTAAAGGGTGCGGTCATGTTACTGTATAGTACCTGGAGAATCACCAAGTAATGGTAGGGGATATAGGCTCTGAAGCCGGCAATCTAGTGAGCGCAGCTCTGGAGTATAATACAGGATAAGTAATGTAATGTATGTACACAGTGACTGTACTAGCAGAATAGTGAGCGCAGCTCTGGAGTATAATACAGGATAAGTAATGTAATGTATGTACACAGTGACTGTACTAGCAGAATAGTGAGCGCAGCTCTGGAGTATAATACAGGATAAGTAATGTAATGTATGTACACAGTGACTGTACCAGCAGAATAGTGAGCGCAGCTCTGGAGTATAATACAGGATAAGTAATGTAATGTATGTACACAGTGACTGTACTAGCAGAATAGTGAGCGCAGCTCTGGAGTATAATACAGGATAAGTAATGTAATGTATGTACACAGTGACTGTACTAGCAGAATAGTGAGCGCAGCTCTGGAGTATAATACCGGATAAGTAATGTAATGTATGTACACAGTGACTGTACCAGCAGAATAGTGAGCGCAGCTCTGGAGTATAATACAGGATAAGTAATGTAATGTATGTACACAGTGACTGTACCAGCAGAATAGTGAGCGCAGCTCTGGGGTATAATACAGGATAAGTAATGTAATGTATGTACACAGTGACTGTACTAGCAGAATAGTGAGCGCAGCTCTGGAGTATAATACAGGATAAGTAATGTAATGTATGTACACAGTGACTACCAGCAGAATAGTGAGCGCAGCTCTGGAGTATAATACAGGATAAGTAATGTAATGTATGTACACAGTGACTGTACCAGCAGAATAGTGAGCGCAGCTCTGGAGTATAATACAGGATAAGTAATGTAATGTATGTACACAGTGACTGCACCAGCAGAATAGTGAGCGCAGCTCTGGAGTATAATACAGGATAAGTAATGTAATATCTGATTAATTCTGCTCCTCCAATGATGTAATATTATTAGTTTGTTAATCCCATGTTGTATTATTTCTATATTCTGGATTATTACGCTTTCCCGGATTAGTAAATGAATTCCATCTTTCCCTGTGATGCGGGGCAGCCTCTATATACTGTATATACATTGAGCCCGCAGGCTTCTTGGCTGACAATGACTCCCATCAATGTTCGAGTGATTCTGAACCTATAACCACTGGAGGGTGTAATGAAATCTCAGGCCGGGGTAGGAACACGTGTCTGTCCAATGTCTGACTCAGCCACTTCTGCCAGACCGAGACAGATTTGTGAGAATACATTGTGGATGTGTTTGCTCTCAGCACCGGAAAAAGTGGAAGCGCTGAGCCTCAGCGGCGGAGGATAAACAGGCACTTCACCGGCCCAAACCCAGACGTTTCTTTTTTCTCAAAAATTTATTTTCATTCCATTGGAATGTCTAAGAGGACGGACGGACGGAGAACAAGAAGCCTGTGTGGATTGGCGCGGGCACTTACTGGGTCAAACTTATTTATAAATCCTTTGAAAGGAAGTCAAAAAATTTACTCGGGCGGATAAAGTCATAGATTTACTTTGGGTTGTGTCCTGTATGGAGGGACAAGGGCCGACATCTGGTGGGTGGTGGACACCAGATACAGGAGGATAGTCATTGTCACCCTATGGGAACACTATGAAGATAAGAGAGGAGGTCACCTAGTAAAAACCAGAAAGACCTCTCTCTCCTGATACCAGATCCCATCACCCATTGCACAACTCTGCAAAATTTTTGGATGGGGTTGGTGAGATCGGACAAAAATTTGAAATCATGAGGTTCCCCATACCCCATCTGGGCACACAATGGCTAGGTTTTGTTCTGCACCCCTTTCTGTTTTTGGAATATTTATCTAATATAGATACAGGGTGGGCCTAAGGTATGGATACGCCTGAATACATGGAAGATGGGGTTAATCGAACTTTTATGTCAAAGATGGGGATTGGGGGCTATAAAGTGTCCTGAGCGAGCGCCATTATTAAAGTGCTAACATCCAGCAGATCCCGTTGAGGGGTTAAAGACCTTTCACCACCTGCATCCTCCATTAGCTGCCCCTCCTCCCCTCTCTACCACCCGCCATTCCTGAGCAATCATTGCTGTTTGTTTCAGCACCGGATATGGTCATTGGCCTATTTACTGTCAGGTGGGCGGTCCTGCGGTGGATTAGATGGTCTGGGACCGCCCACCTGACAGTAGAGAGCATAAATGATAACTGAGGAATGGTGGGGACTAGAGAAAAAATTCCAACTATGCCAGAATCAGTGGAGCGCCACCTATTGATGGATGCAGGGAAATAGAGGGGTTGAAAAGTCCCTTTTTAATTTTTCTCTCCACTTTTCTTGATCCGTTTTCTGATTTTATTCTAATCCTCGATATTGGATGGCTATCATTTGTGAGTTTTTCCATTGCAGGTTCTTCCTTAGACCCCCCGGGGTGCCAATGTAATAGGAAGGACCCCTTTAAGCCGTCCCTCGAGGTTCTGTAAGGATTTAGTACTAGCTAGGAAGCAACGACGTGCAGAACTAGCCAGAATATTCTATAATTATTGGTTAGTGTCTGTATTTTTCGGATTGTGCGTCCTCGCTATCACGCTGACAGATTCGCCTTATCTCCTTGCTTTTATCGGCGCTGAGCGGCTTCTCATAGGAATGTTAATGGAAATGTTTACTGGGTTTTCTCAATCCTCTTCTTATAAAAGCCTCTTGTGACTGCTCCAGGATGACTACGAGCCGCGGCCAGCTATCTTTATCAATAAGTAAAGCCTAGCCCCGGGTCAAAGCATTTTTATAGAACAGCAAGGAATTGCTTAAGTAGCAACTCCCCGTGTGGTGTGAAGAGCAATGCTGGTCATTAGACGTGTTCACATTAGCAGGTAATGACATTATTCTATTACCAGGTCTTGTGGCTGAACGTTGCATGCTGGCGCTCTGGACACTAAGTTGGATACATGTGACCGGATACACAGGACAGTGAGGCTAAAATACAACAAAAGGGAAGATCCTTAATACCATGTTAGGATAATCTTGTAGCCTACAGAGATGAATAATCCAGGTATACAGTGTTAACCCTTCAGCTTCCACCTACCAGGAATATTTACAGTAAACCTTTCACTGCCCTAGAGCACTAGGGATCCTTACATCAGCCCCGTCACTGTCCTAGACCACCAAGGATACTGGAAGTGACCTCTATCTATTGTAGACCTGTTATACTGACATTTGCCCCGTCACTGTCCTAGACCACCAAGGATACTGGAAGTAACCTCCGTCTATTGTAGACTTGTTATACTGACATTAGCCCCTTCACTGTCCTAGACCACCAAGGATACTGGAAGTAACCTCCGTCTATTGTAGACTTGTTATACTGACATTAGCCCCTTCACTGTCCTAGACCACCTAGGATACTGGAAGTGACCTCTGCCTATTGTAGACCTGTTATACTGACATTTGCCCCTTCACTATCCTAGACTACAAAGGATACTGGAAGTGACCTCTGCCTATTGTAGACCTGTTATACTGATTTAAGCCCCTTCACTGTTCTAGACCACCCAGGATACTAGAAGTAACCTCTGCCTATTGTAGACCTGTTATACCGAAACCCTTCACCACCTTGGATCACCAGTGTTTAGGAGAGTGTTATCCTCCAAGTTCCCCAAAGTACTGCATGGTATGCATGTATAGCCAACACTCCATACACTTCTATGGAACTGTTGGAGATCACCATCATGGTTGTCCATTAAGAGTTCTGCTGTGTGAACATGCCCTTAGGCCTTATGTACATGGCTGTGCTCTCTTTCATGATAACTCTAGAAGAAATGAGGGCGCGCGTGCTTTGACAATGCATCAGTTTAGCACTAGGGAAGGAACAATTCATTAACACGGCAGCGTTGGCGCATTTATTATCACCCACCAACCAAATTCTGTGACACCTTGTTTTATGCGTTAACCCATAAGAAACCAGGCAGCGCTGATGGCAATAACTTTCTAGTTTTGCACTTTCAGGATCCATTTGTAGGATATTGGAGGTGCCCCCCCCCTCCCCCGGAGATCCTGCCCTTGGGTAACATTCACACCTATCTGCCCACATCACCAGTGATGAGTAAAACTACCGCATATCCTGACACCACCAGACAGAACTTGCTGAATTATCAAATATTTTCCATCATATTTCTTCACTCTCCCCGGTCACAGCCGTCGTCGCCCCCCCGATTGCGGTCCGACGCTAAAGAGGTAAAATAGAGGCGAGGAGGCGCAGATTCCTGTCTGTAGTGTGTATTGGTGAAAGTCAGCGCCTCTAGTTGTCAGGAATCCAATTTGGCCCAAATTTCCTCAAAATGGTGGCGTTACTCTAGGTCACTGAAATGAGGTCATTGACCTATCTATGGAGGGTCGCTGCTTATTTCCGGACTTGGATTTGGGTCTGTAGTTATTTGTAGACCATAGTCTGGGCCTGCATTTATTTACAAGTAACCTGAGGAGGGGGGGGGGGGGGGCATTTTTTTTTAAGTTCTGTGTTTTTTAGGGGTACTGGAATGTCATCTGTATTTATTTCTAGGACTGTATTAGTTTAGGGGTCTGGTCTGGGGTCTGTATTATTTTAGGGGTTCCGGTCTGGGATCTGTATTTATGGGTCTGTATTAGTTTAGGGGTTCTGGTCTGGGGTCTGTATTAGTTTAGGGGTTCCGGTCTGGGGGTCTGTATTTATGGGTCTGTATTAGTTTAGGGGTTCTGGTCTGGGGTCTGTATTATTTTAGGGGTTCCGGTCTGGGATCTGTATTTATGGGTCTGTATTAGTTTAGGGGTTCCGGTCTGGGGTCTGTATTTATGGGTCTGTATTAGCTTAGGGGGTCTGGTCTGGGGTCTGTATTAGTTTAGGGGTTCCGGTCTGGGGTCTGTATTATTTTAGGGGTTCCGGTCTGGGATCTGTATTTATGGGTCTGTATTAGTTTAGGGGTTCCGGTCTGGGATCTGTATTTATGAGTCTGTATTAGTTTAGGGGTTCTGGTCTGGGGTCTGTATTTATGGGTCTGTATTAGTTTAGGGGTTCTGGTCTGGGGTCTGTATTAGTTTAGGGGTTCCGGTCTGGGGGTCTGTATTTATGGGTCTGTATTAGTTTAGGGGTTCTGGTCTGGGGTCTGTATTTATGGGTCTGTATTAGTTTAGGGGTTCTGGTCTGGAGTCTGTATTAGTTTAGGGGTTCCGGTCTGGGGTCTGTATTTATGGGTCTGTATTAGTTTAGGGGTTCCGGTCTGGGGTCTGTATTTTTGGGTCTGTATTAGTTTAGGGGTTCTGGTCTGGGGTCTGTATTATTTTAGGGGTTCCGGTCTGGGATCTGTATTTATGGGTCTGTATTAGTTTAGGAGTTCTGGTCTGGGGTCTGTATTTATGGGTCTGTATTAGTTTAGGGGTTCTGGTCTGGGGTCTGTATTTATGGGTCTGTATTAGTTTAGGGGTTCTGGTCTGGGGTCTGTATTTATGGGTCTGTATTAGTTTAGGGGTTCTGGTCTGGGGTCTGTATTTATGGGTCTGTATTAGTTTAAGAGTTCTGGTCTGGGGTCTGTATTAGTTTAGGGGTTCTGGTCTGGGGTCTTTATTTATGGGTCTGTATTATTTTAGGGGTTCTGTATTTATGGGTCTGTATTAGCTTAGGGGTTCTGGCTTCTATTATCTGATCAGATGCTATTTAGATGGTTCAGTCGGGGGTGGGGTCTATGTATTAGAAGGTGTGCATTTGTTTAGGACCTGTATTTATTTAGGTGGTTTGGTCTGGGGTCTGTAAGTAGGTAGCAGAATTTGGGGGTCGGTATCTGGGGGTTTAGTCATACATCTGTATTTATTTAGAGGGTCTGTAGGCTGTTCTGGGGTTTTAATTCCTTTTGGGGGTCTGGAGAATTTTCCCGGTAGGAGACGACGCCCCATCTTTAACAGTTTGGTGTTTTCATGTGGTCACTTTCCCAACGTGTTCCATTACCAATCAGGTAGTCACAGACGGTCACTGCATTATGGAGCCTGTAACTAGTTAATGACACGATCCTCCTCCTCCTTCTACCCTCTCCCAGCAAACAGACACTGAGGGAGAGAATTACTGCAGCTGCATCCCCCTCCTCCTTGTCTATTAGTTACTGGATGAGTTTTTGGGAGCAGGGGAGGTTTCTGAACATTTACAGAGATCCTAGCTTTCTCTGAGGCTGCACAAGATGTCCCCCTCCCCAACCCACTGCAAAAATCGGGAACAGGCACCAACAACCTCCATGGGGACACCAGGTACATATCGCCATATTGTGTACTGCCTGAACAGTGCCATCTGCTGGGCTATTGGGTACAACCCCGAGGTCTGGCCTCATGATGGAGTCTAGACACAATGGCGTACCTGTCTATTTGAATGGAGTGACAGAATTCTGGTAGAAAATGAACACATTATAGATCTTCCTGCGCGTTACGTTGGGGATGCGGCTTTCACATTTCGTCTTCATCACTCCTAGATCTCATTTAATTGCTATTCCCATAACAACGGAGGTTAATGAACGTGGCATCGAATCATTACCGCACGTCCCAGAGCTGAACATATGTTTATTCAGAAATGGAATTGTTGTCGTCGTACGAAATGTTGAAACCTCGTGCACAGAACCTTATAGTCTCCCTACAAGGCGCCATATTGTTTGCATTTTACTAAAGCGCTGGCTCACATTGGACAGCTCCTTCTTGTTATAAGGGTGCATTGGTGCCGACCTGGCCATTGGGTGGTCCTAATGTTGAGCCCTCCAGCACAGGGGAGGATACACTGACTGCAGGGGGGATAGCTGCACCCGCTTCCTTGTGCCAGAGAGGGCCAAATGCCCTTGTCACATATGGAGACACAAGTCTTATAAATGGCATATACAGATTAGCATTGGGGTCCACATAACGGTAGTTCTCCATCTACATCCCAAGTTCCCCTCTTTTGGTAACATAATCCCTCGCTTTGATAAAAATCCCTCTTGTTCCTTAAAGGGGATGTTCCTTGTTCGGTGAGATTAATATTTAAAACAAGTAGAATGAGTTAAAAAACAATATCTCATCTCCCCAATCCCTTGCTGCTGCCTTTCCCACACCTGCCGATCCCGCACGGGTCTCTACTTCCTGGTCCTGTCTCAACAGACAGGAAGTGCCCTCTTGGCCAATCCCTGGTTGAGGCGAGGTCAGCACTCCCGAGCAGGCACTTCCTGTCTGGTGTTGACATGGGACCTGGAAGTAGAAACCAATATGGACCTAGTCAGCCTCAGAAAAGCAGCAGAGTGGGATTATTGAGTTGAGAGTAATGCTTATCTTATTTTTTTAACCCATTTTGTCCCTTTCAATTAAAAAAAATTCTGCTGGCAAATTCCCTTTGAACATATAAAGTCCAGGGCTTTAATCTCAGATTTCTTCTCGGGGTTCAGTCCTCGGCCTTCAACATGGACCCCAGTTTGCTTTCCTCAAAAATAGTTGCTGTTTTTGCACCTTACATACCTTTCTCTATTATTACTGCAATTTATCGCAGTGTTGTACGTTGGGGGGAGGGGGGCTGCCTTTTACGGCAGATGTATGAGCACGTTTGTCAAGTTCACATCATGTTTTGTAAGCCTCGTTTGATTAAATAAAACTGCATTTTAAAAATGTGCCCAGATACCTTACCCCTGATACTTGTGCCCAGTACTTTACCCCCATACTTGTGCCAGATACCTTACCCCCGATACGTGTATCTCGATACCTTAACCCTGATAAATATGTTCCCATATCTTACCCTGATACTTGGACCCCAATACCTTACCCCCGATACTTATGTCCCCATATCTTACCCCTGATACTTGGACCCCAATACCTTACCCCCGATACTTATGTCCCCATATCTTACCCCTGATACTTGGACCCCCATACCTTACCCCTGATACTTATGTCCCCATATCTTACCCCTGATACTTGGACCCCCATACCTTACCCCTGATACTTATGTCCCCATATCTTACCCCTGATACTTGGACCCCCATACCTTATCCCCGATACTCATGTCCCCATATCTTACCCCTGATACTTGGACCCCCATACCTTACCCCTGATACTTATGTCCCCATATCTTACCCCTGATACTTGGACCCCCATACCTTACCCCTGATACTTATGTCCCCATATCTTACCCCTGATACTTGGACCCCCATACCTTATCCCCGATACTCATGTCCCCATATCTTACCCCTGATACTTGGACCCCCATACCTTACCCCTGATACTTATGTCCCCATATCTTACCCCTGATACTTGGACCCCCATACCTTACCCCTGATACTTATGTCCCCATATCTTACCCCTGATACTTGGACCCCCATACCTTATCCCCGATACTCATGTCCCCATATCTTACCCCTGATACTTGGACCCCCATACCTTACCCCTGATACTTATGTCCCCATATCTTACCCTGATACTTGGACCCCCATACCTTATCCCCGATACTTATGTCCCCATATCTTACCCTGATACTTGGACCCCAATACCTTATCCCCTGATACTTCTGTCCCCATATCTTACCCCTGATACTTGGACCCCATACCTTATCTCCGATGCTTATGTCCCCATATCTTACCCCGATACTTGGACCCCCATACCTTACCCCCGATACCTTTCCCTTACATTTTCTGTCTCCTTCCAACAGGAAGAAAAGACACTAAAAGCAGAACTCGCAGACCCTAAGAATAAGGTAATGGATCGTCTCCTGAAGCAGACAAACACCTTGGCGTACGTGCGAGTTCCCAGTTTATTATTGGCTTTGATGGGTCAGGAAACCACTCTGGAGAGCTGTATTTTGTGGCCATGATCTCACTTGTGTATTTATATGCACGGAAGGTGCGCTAAGGTATATTTATCCAAACAATGTCTCCAAAATACAAGTTCTACAACAATCTGTGTTACCAAAAAAAGCACAAAAACACCCACAGAGCAAACAAACAAGAAAAAACATGAAAAATCCAAGAAGAGGAACCGGCGCCAAACACCTCGCTGGAAGATTTTAGTTTCTACTTTTTTGACAACGTTCCAGGCCGGCAGCGAAGATGGGAATTTTTGTTATTTTGTATCGAGCTCGTCTCTGGCGGGTTCTTCTCAGCCGGTCATGTTGTGAAGCGAAGCGCTGCCGTTTAGGAGATGGAGGTGCACTTTGCACTTTGGATGGGGAGCGAGAGCTACATCCCGCTCCTTCCCTCCAGACAATAGACGGCTCCTTAGAGATGGCACATCCTCAACCCAACACATCAATGCAAAATAAACACGTCCGCCTCACATTTACCACACTTTGAGAAGTAAAGTAAAGTGAACTTAGGCCTCATTGGCCCATTGATTTTTGTATTCTTGTTCTTGTGCCGGAGTAGGCGCATTTTTCCCCTGTACTGATTACGCCTACTTGCTGCGGCGGCATGTTTCGCAGTCAAAGATCAGTCCGTCTTCGATGTAATGTGGCGTCAGCGGGAACATCAGCTGCGTGTTCAATAGGAGACCAGAAATGTAAAGTATTTCACGGCACGGTTGACTGCTTTATGGCGGATTTTGGAACCATGGGGGAGAATAGGCCCAGGCAGTAAGAATCTCCATTTTTTACTTGGGGTCTCTTAAAGACTTCCTATCACTTATTTTTGAAATCTCTACTATTAATTTCTTTACATCCTTTAATAGGTGCCCCCCTACCGATTCTGGCACCGTTGGAATTTTATTTCTAGCCCCCACCATTCCTGAGCAATCAGTGCAGTTAGTTTTGATGCCGGAGAAGATAACTAAACTCCCTAATGTCTAATGGGTGGTGTCAGACAGGAGCAGGCGAGGGGGTGTGACTCAGAGCACCTATCAGAGCCAGACAGTGTCAGAGCCATGCCCCCTGCCTACTCCGGCCTAACACCACCTGCTTGACATTAGGGAGTTTAGTTATCTTCTCAGGCATCAAAACTAACTGCACTGATTGCTCAGGAATGGTGGGGGCTAGAGAAAAAAATCTAACTGTGCCCGAATCAATGGAGGGGCAGCCATTAAAGAATGGAACAGAGCTGAAGTTTGTGGAGCTGGTAAAAGGTCCTCTGTTAGAGGGTTTTTCCAGGAATATGATATTAATGACCTTCCCTTAGGATGGATCATCAATATTAGATCAATTCAACTTCCCAGGACCCCCACTGATCAGCATGTGGTGGTAGGGTGAGCGCCAATTCTTCTTCTTCTCAAGCCAGTGACATCACGTCCATTGGTCACATGTCCATTCTCCAGCTCAGTCCCATTCTAGTGAATGGGGCTGAGCTACAATACCAAACACAGCCATTAGACAATGTTTGGCACTACAGTCTTATCAGTCAGTATGTTTGTGGAGGTTCTTGGTGTTGGACCCCACTATCCTAAGAAAAGGTGACCAATATTTTAATAACAGAGAACCTTTCATGTTCTCTAAGATAGGGCGGTCCTTGATTGGAGCAGCTAGTCTGGGACCGCCCACCCGACAGTAGAGACTCCAATTAGCATAGTGAGTCCTGAAGATAACAACACTGATTGCTCAGGAATGGTGGGGGCTCGTGAAAAAATTATTCTGGAATCGGTGGAGCGCCACCTATTGACAGATGCAAATAATTGGACTGGATGTAGGTGGAGAAAGGTTCTCTTTAAGATTGTATTTTATTTATAGATATATTTTTTTTTTATAGAATTTTCTTTAAGTAGATTTGTGTGTTTAGGTAAAATCCCGTCCACAACATCAGGCCGTTCATCTTCGGCTCAGGATTTGGTGTGTTTTTGTGAGATTTACAAGGTTCACCCTTTGCGCTTTGCTGATAAGTCGTGGTAATTGAAGGGATTGTCCATGTCATTTGTATCAGTGACAAAATATCCCCTTAAAGCTTTCATGTCTTTTTAAGTTTCAGGCGTCCAAAACCACAGCAGGTGCGGAGGACAATCCTCAGTGTGTCGTAAGGTCCTGGTGTCATTGTGTCCACCATCTATCTATACCGGCCTTGGAAAGTTCCCATGGGGGACCTCCCTATTGATATAGGGTTGGTATGGGGAAGTGGGATTCCCATCTGAACAAGTCATCCATTATCCTAAGACGCAGATCGGTGGTGGCCCGACTGCTTAGACTCTCATTCCCGGAGTAAGATGTGCTCTTTGTAACCCCACTCTGGAGGACCCACCATTGCCAGATGTTACCCAGATGTTAAATTATGGGGCACATGATTATTATCTCAGAGGAGAAGAACTGAGTCCTTCTAGTATACTAGTTTCTTCCCAAATATCCTTAATTCTGTAAAATTCTGGTAAATTTTTGATACTAGTCTTTACCAATTTTGGAGGGGAGCGTTCTAAAACAACCATGTTCTTCTGTTCCCTAGCTGGAGACTACTGTTCAAATGGAGATGTGTGTATAAAGGAATCCACAAAGTCACAAAGTAGCCTAGAACAACATGAAGAAATCTGCCGGATGTTCTCATCTGTGTTTCCATAACCTCAACCTCAGAGGTCGTGGGCTAGACAGGGAATCCATACGTGGCAAAGTTCAACAAGAAGAACTTCTTGGAAGGTTGGGCGAGCTAAACTGTAACAATAGGACCATAAAGGAAGCATTTGTCCAGCAGGTCCTCAAAGGATTAATACCTTTCCACCACAGGGACCACCATAAGATGCTCCTCTCAAAGACGTCGTGAAGGTTGAAAGTTCTCAGGATTGGTAGGACATCATTCTGAGGATGAGACATGACGTAAAACCTTTTAGTTTCTGGTAAGTGGCCAAGTAAACGTTGGAGACATGAAAAAGACAAGACAAATTACAGAGGAACGAAGTCCCAGAAGGTCATCTTAAGCGAGAAGATTGGCATGTGAGTAAATCTAAATTTATTATAATAGTTGTTATGGGATGTGAGAGTTGTCCAAGGATCTACCGTGGTCTTCTCTAAATCCTAATGTCGTGTCACTAGTGTTCCATGTATCACAGGAGATAACATACTGGTGGAGAACACCCAGGTTTCTTTGAAGACGGAGATGAATTTTTTTATGTTCTGTTGGTGACTTAAATGTTTGATTTTTTTATTTATTGCCTTCTTTCATAAAAATTGAGACTCTGGATTGTGTTTTCTCATTGACGGGTGCTTAACCATGCCTACTGAATCTAGTCGGTCTTACAGAAGCCATTGAATTACTTTACGTGGTCTTTGTCCAATTTGTTTCCAAGTGGGTCGGCTCTTCCTGGTGCAAAGTTTGGTGACGTTTCCTGCTACACGTACATCCTATTCTATCAGAAGTCTCCCCTACGTGCCAAATGGTAGATAAGGACCCCATTGTGAATATTGCCCTGGGCCCGGGAGCTTCAAGTGTCTTCATGTTCCAACATTTAATTTTCGTTTCGAAAAGTGTCAAAAAGGGCACAAAATGCACCAAATTAGTGTATTTTGTTTTTCTTGGACCAAAACCTCCGTTGCGTCGGTGAGTAATACAATTACTGAATGCCTCCAAATAGATCCGCCTGATGCACCACGTTATTACATTTGATGTAACTGGCGCCATTTTTGCCGCTTTCTCTTTATTAAGCTAATTGTGAAGCCCCCGCTTTCCATATATACAATTTCTATATCACTCAGATTAACCCCACATTAACCAACACCTTCCTTTGTTCTCGAAAACTTGTTTCCCAGGTGAGCGCTACGTAATTGTTTGCATTATCTCCGCCATTAGATTTTAATAACTTTCCTCATCTATACGATTCTCTTCAATTAAAATTCTTCAGAACACTAATGCAACGCGGGGACGTGGAGCCCGATCGTTCCTGCGCATACAGCTCAGTCCTTGAAGCCGACACGTTACATTAGTTACTAGGAGAACGTTAAGTACAGCCCTGAAGACAGTCAAGGGTCCTCAACGTACAATAGGCGACGGAACAGCAATGTATGGCCTCTTCTCCATCCAATGTAATGCAACCTAATGTACAGACGTTATTCACCGGCACATCTGTGAAGTGCAACACATTAAAATATTCCAAATACAAGAGATTCTGACGATGTCTCCAATGGTCTTCGTTTTTCTGCAGAAAGTCTTTCAAGGTCTTCGGTGCAGAATCCATCATAAATCCCGGGCTCGTAGGACTTCTTCATCCGGCCATGTCAATGAATAACTAATAGACACCCAATGCACCCCATTGTATTCGGTGGGTTCCCTTGGGATCCATTGTTGTCCACCATTAGATGGTCCACTTGACCGTTCTTCTGCTACAGACCAGAATTCTGGATATAGATGACATCATAGCCTTGTCATGATCACTGTTTTCTAGAACGATGTGTGTTGGACTGGCTTGTCAATGGGCCAGAGGATCCTTTGAATGACCCAGGTTCAGATGTGGTATGAGGTCCCATTCTTGAAGGAGCTCATAAAATCCATCTAGATAAGCGATATGTTGATTCTTGAATATGGGGTTCAGTTGTGACCCCGCAGGGATTTCTAAAAAAAAAGTAGTCATAAGTGATTTGGATTCTTTGATGGAAGCCAGCCAAGATTACGTAGGAGGCTCAACTCAAGAAGAAGCTCAGAAGATTTGGTGAAAAGACCACCTATCTGAAGTAGACTAAATCTGTGAATTTTTCTTTCAAGTCCCCCACTTGGATTGGGCCTCATAGTCTTGGACTGGTGCACCAGAACACCAGATGGTCCTCCAGTTCGTCCAGGCTCTACCATAATAATGATCCAGTAGAAGACCCCTAAATGTGAAGGTTTCTATGGTCTATTTCCTGGGGGTTGTTAGAGGGAGGGACCCCAGAATCGTTTTATCTGGTAGGTCCAAAGAACCTCCGTCTGAGCAGCACCTTCCATACCCATAAGAATCCTTGATAAAATACACGTAATAACTGGCTTCACTCTCCCTCCGATGTGCTCGCAATGTAGTCACTGGTTCTACCTTATACAATTCTACCGTTGTTGGAAGGGCATCTGGGGAGTTTCGAACAAATCTTTATTTTAATGTTTCGAGGATAACCATACACGCGTGACGTGACATACTTCTGGTATGTAGAACAGGTCATGTCCCTGTAGTTCTTAGGAATTCAATGTAATTCCAAACTTCTAGACAAATATCTACTCAGCAAAACCCACATCATAGTAGTAATGGTATGCTGTAGTGAGGTGATCTACCGAATGATTGAGAGTCCGAGACCAGGTGGGGGTCTCTCGAGATTGTGGTGACCAAAGGAAGGACAACCATGAACACTAGATCCATGAGAGAATCGCCAAATGGGTTCAGGTCATGTCAAATGTTCTCCTTGGGGCCCCGCCATTCCTAGTTACACTACTGGCTGCAGCTGAGGTTCCCATCACGGAGGCGACGTGCAGCACCGCACCTTTAATGAGGAAACGTGAGGCAACTGCCTCAGGCGGCGCTATGCCAGAGGGGCGGCATTTTTACTGACCTAAGCCAGTCCAGGACAAGCTGCGTGCAAACTGTCCTGGACTGGCTTAGCGTTACGGCAGCCCGGCAGGGAAAGCGAGCGGGGCGGGACTGTGGACGCAGCTGCTGCTAATAGGTGAGAGATAAAGCAGCGCTGCTCCAGCGGCCACCTCTCATCCTTAACAGAGAGCAGGTCTCCCTGCCTGCTCTCTGCATTCTAACGCCGCCCCCTCCTCTCCCTCCTCCCCACACGCCGGGTGACGTGGCCACGTAATCAGGCCTGCACCCGACGTGTGCCTGCGCTCTTATGCGGTCTCCAGTCACAAGACCGCTGCGCAAGCACTTGCGGAGACTGTAGTACTCCTATTAACCCCCAAGTACAAGAATTGCAAGTGGGTGGGAGAAAAAAAACAGTCCTCAAGCCCAAGGAAGGGCCAGACATCCAAAAGCCCCCCTCTCCCTTCCCCAGAACCACAACCCCCCCCCCAGCACCCCAACACAATAATGGTGTCTGCTGTTTTAACATTAACCCCCCAGCTTTGACTGAGGCACCATTTTACCGGCAAGCTTCAGGGCCTGCGTGCGTTTTTATGACAGCCGGGAGCCTTGTGAAGGTTCTCCAGCCTGTCATTCTATACTTTCTATTGCAGGCTGTTCTATGTAGCCTGCAATAGAAATGCTGGATTTTTGCAAAGCATGGTATTAGTGATCAGACCCCTAGGGGGTCTAATAAGTACAAAAATAAAATAAAAATAAAAAAAATATTCAAAATTCATTGAGGAACAAAACCACAGAAATCCTGATAAGCTCCGAGCTCTCGGTCAGGATCTGGCCCAGAAGATGACCTCCAGAATGGCAGGGAGAACTGACGAAAACTTAAAAATAAGGGTGAACGCTGTGAATACCGAGGCTTTGTACAAACGTGATGGATGTGTAAGAAGAAGAAAATCTTATGGAATGCTGATAATTGTTCTTCGGTAACCATAACAACATGTGATGAAAAGCTCCAGGGATGCTGAAGCAGCACAATGGGGGAAAAACAAAATTTCTGTCACTTTCAAAAAATTCTTGACCACGACTTTCCAGATACATTTGGAATTGAGCTTATCTCCCAATGGCACAGTATAGGGGGCGCTGGAGGGAACCCAAAGATTTCATGGGGGCCCACAAGACTTTAGTTCGGCCACTAGACCCTTGGGGTCTAAAAATCCGAGACCTTGGAGAATGTAGTAGTAATAATTTAAGGATAGGGGGCGCACTGTATAGGTTTCATGTGGGGGAGGGGTAACATTGTATTTGGTAATATTTTATTTTTGATATCCAGCATGTTCTGTTCTCCCGGAGACCTCCTGGTTGGTGGGTGGTCCGGATTCCTCGCCCCCCCATCGCCCTCCTTCCCCTATACGTATGTTTTTCTCCGAGTACATTAGTGACCTGTTTAGATTTGCTTTTTGTGGTTTCTCAGGAAAAACAGAAATCTGAGTCAAAACAAGAATTCTTTAGCCGGGCCAATGTAATAAAATAGTATAAAACCTGTTATCGGCGCGTACGGGAGGCGTATGAATGGCGGACTGTTCACGATGGGATTGTGTAGGGCGAGAATGTTTATAAGCACCTCCGAGCCAGAGCTTAACCACAGGCCTGCCAGTGAAAGGTGCGTCGGGTGTCATTTCCCGTCCATTGAACACGGGCCCGAGTTGCACGTACAGGGCAGGACGTTACATTCATGTTACTGCCAGAGAAGAAAAAAATTCCCTAAACTGTAGTGAGTTAAAAACGAGTCCCATCCAGCTACAAAGAATGTCTGTCCTGAAAGCGAGGACTTGACACCTCCATGTTTCACGCAGGGAACCAGATGATTTTAGTGGACGTCATGTAATGCTGCTTTTCTCCTGCGGGAGTGCTGTAGGGAAATTGAAGACTTGGAGATTAAGGCTGATCACTTAGGATCCCAATGATGGAACACCTTGTAATCGTCTTATTTTCATGCAATATTTTTTCTGTTGTCTTGAGACTAGATAGATCAGCTGATGGCCTTTTGGGCTTCTTTTTAGAATGGGGGGGGGGCTATTCCTACAGGCACAAATAATGAATTGGGTTTTTTGATATAATGCAAAGGTTGTGGTTCAATGAAGCCAATGAAAACGGGACGGACCCCATTATAGTCGGAGGGGTGCCTTGAAATCCAGTGTTATCCATCTTTTTTTTTTTTTTTTGGTCCTACACCCTTATACACACCCTTATATTTAGACTGCCTAAAGGGGGCAGTGGCGCTGTGGACCTTTGCTTCTGAACTGTCCCGGTTGCCCCTCCTTGTTGTACAAACTTATACAAGGGGGTAGCATGGTGGCTCAGTGGTTAGTACTGCAGGCCTTGGGGTCCTGGGTTCGAATCCCACCAGGAACAACATCTGCAAGGAGTTTGTATGTTCTCCCCGTGTTTGCGTGGATTTCCTCCTATTTTCTGGTGTGCATGGTATAAAAAGTTGCAATGTTTTGCCGCAAATCAGGTTCTTATGCAAAAATCTTGGAACTTTTTGTTTTTTAGCATGGTGAGAGTGTGTAATGGGGGCAGAACCATCAGCCCAGATTTATTATCATTTATGCCGGAAATTTGGCGCAACCGATGCTGGAAATCGACACCAGGTATGAACTAGATTTGTGTCCCGGCTGAGGATGCGCCACATTTATTCCTGCGTTGTGGTTATCTATTGATGACGCCAGTCTTCATAGACTGTCTACAAGTCGGCGCACCGCCCTCACCATCAATTTGGGTCTGATCAAAATTTATAAAATATCAATTTCTAAAAAAAATGTAATCAGTAAGATGTAGCAGAGCTGACTTTGTCACTGTCCGGGTCCTTATGGGATCTTCCAGTGACTTAGGTTGTACAAACTAGGTGACAAAGTCGGCTCTGCTACGTCCAGTCGCACATAAAGGACTTTAGTATACCCTACGCTCCAGTTTGGCGGTGGAATATATTTGTCACAGGGTGTTGGGCCTTGAGGGGGCAATAAGAGGCTGCGGAATACCTTTCTGTGGAAGTTCTGACAGTCTACCTTGAATTAAGTGGGAGGGCACCGAACGCTGCAGTCAGTGCCTGTAGGAACAAACACCCCTGTGAGAGCCGGCCAGTCATCCCAGCCTGTGTGTGTGAGGCAGAGGGAACGAAGCTGGAATTTTGGCATTCAGCAGGAATCTTCCTGGGCTGCTCGGAGTCCTAACCACTTTATGGTGAGTTTACACTTTTTTTTTGCATTCATTTTCTCCACTTTTTTAATATTTTTGCCCTTTTTGCCCCGTCTCCATGATGTGCGGAGCGTTTCGTGCTCCTCTATGATACATGGTACGTGAACCTTTTATTATTCTCGATATGGTCCTTGGATATGGATGGGGAATTTTATTGTAGCAAAGTTGCAAGTTTTGTATGGAATTTATGAAAAACGGAATTGTAAATCTGAAATGGACCCAAATTTCTGCTTCTCGGGGAAAAATCTGAATAGTTGAGGATGGATTTATATCAGATTTTAAAAAAAAAATTCAAATATAAGGAAAAAACAAAAATTTGAGAAGTGATTGGTAATAATTCCTTCTAATGAGTTAGTGGAGCGGAGCTGACCCTGAGCTGGAGGAGGGGGCTGCACATTCGCTTCTCAGGAGAATGTCCCGGGGGGTTTAATGAGGAAATCTACAATTTAGAATTCCAAAAATTTTGAATCCAATGAATGTACCAGAAACAATTATGTAAGAATGTATTCATTTTCTTAAAGGGAGAGCAGGTTCTCTAGTGATAAGGTGATCATACACTATCCTGGAACCCCCAGTCTAATCTTTGGAGGAAGCTGATAGCATGTGCTCAATTCTTCTGCAGCACCTCCGCAGGTGAAATGAAGAATTACATTTTACAATAATTTACAATACAGGTTGAATTGGAATCAAGGAGGTTCTATTATAATGCACAGACTTGCCGGGTCCTCCGGAGTGAGAGATGATCTGTGCAGTGGCTCCTCTCTCTGGCTAATGGCTGAAAGGAAAGCCATTTTTATGTAATGAATGTAGTGGAAACAACTGAGTAAAGATTAGTGAATTTTCTCTAGTCCTCCAGTAATAAGGTGATCCTGGGACCTTAGTGATCCAGTGTAATCTCTGGGGGAAGTTGATAGCATGTGCTTAATTCCTCTGTAGCGCCTCCGCAGGTGAATTTAGACATGACATAATTATTATTGATAACTGTTGCCAGGTCCTCCAGTGTGATAGAGATTCTCTTTGTAAGTAAAAGTGAATCTACAATGTAGGATTCCTAAAACTCATTGAATTTTTATGTAAATTTGTTAATTTTTTAAAGGGATAGAGGCATCCCCTAGTTATAAGTTGATCATGCAGTATCCTGTTGTGGGCCCCCCCAGTGATCCACTATAATCTCTGGGGAAGATAGTAGCATGTGCTTAATTCTTCTACAGCACCTCCAGAGGTGAGATGAAGAATTACACCATTGCATTTGAATTCAATGACACGCTGGGTCCTCCATACTTGGAGATGCTCTTTGTAGTCGCTCCCCTCTCTGGCTAATGACTATATTATTATTATATTCTGTTTTTATATGTGAACGTACCAGAAACATTAGTGAATTTTGTTAAAGGGATAGAGTCCTCCAGTTATAGGGTATGCTGATACTGGGGCCTCCTGTGATCAGTTATAATCTCTGGGGGAACTCATAGCATGTGCTTTACTCTTCTGTAGCGCCTCTGCAGGGTAGATGAGTCACTACGCAGTTCTATATATTAAATCGATGCTCTGTTAATGGCAGAATTGCTCAGAAACTAGGAGATGAACATATAGGGGACCCCTGATATGGGATTAGCAAAATTTAGCTGCATTCTTCTAGAACAGCGCCCCCCCTTGTCCATAGGTTGTGTCTGGTATTGCAGCTCAATCTTATTGATTTGAATGTTACAATATCAGAATAGTTGAACCATCTATAGCTGCACAGGGGCCCTAATTAGGAACATCTTGGGGCCAAGTGTGAAGAACTACCAGGTCAACAGCACAATAGTAGTGTATATGGCTACAATATGGCTGGAGAAAACGAAGCTTCATTTTTGAAGCTCCCCTGGGATAAATATGGTGTTACATAACCGTCACCCAAATCAGTGGCATTCATGTAATGTACTGACAGGTCAGGCCCACCAGAGCCCGTATGTAGTGGGTCTTATAGAGGGACCCTGACCAAGAGCTGAGGAAGGGGCTGGGGTCTTTAATCTTTTGATGTCACAGCATGATGGGAGTATTAGCTTTACCACATCTAGAGAGTCACAAGTTGGAGATCCCTGATTCCAGATGATGAGGGACCTAATATTAGATCAATATTGTACTATGGATAGTCTAAAAACTCCCTTAAAGGGGCATTCTGGTTATAAGTTTTCCTCTATCCAATAGAGAGCTGATACCTGCCCCCAGAACAGGGGTCCTATGTCCTACATGACCCTCGACCTCAAGGCTTTGGCCGGGTTGATTGTGGTTTTGGTTGAGCATTCACTGCCCCTCCATTTAGTCTCTATTGGACTGGTAGAACAAGCCAAGTGTAGCCCAATATGTGCCCTAGACCTTGTGGACCGTCCGCCTGACAGTAGAGACACATTAGCATATCATGTTGTTAGGAATCTTGTTGGGTCTTCTCGTAGGAACCTCCTATATCCCACACGATGAAGACTATTGTGAAGGTCTATCATTGAGGTGGGAGGTCCGGAGTCTCCTCACCAGGCTTTTCTCCTTTATTCCAGAGCCTGTGTACAGCGAACGTGTGCAAGAGGATTCCTGCCGCCTTGTCCTCTATAAGTACAGCACATGGACGCTACTCAAGCTGCCGAAACGTCAAAGAAACAATAAATCCTTCCATGTAAAGTGACGCATTTGCAACACGTTGTCTTACACTGAAGAGACCTCGTTGATAGAGGCCGAGCCGGTGAGTCCTAAATCTCATCATGGGGGAAATGTTTCTGTATGTTCCGTGTTTCCTAATCTGAGGCCAAGAATAAATGACTGACCCCGAGGAGAGGATTCTCTAGACTTCTAGTTTGGTGGTTTCAGAAGCTTTAGGTCCTCCATCTCCAACTATTCCTCTGCAGGAGGTTCTGATCTGTCTCCTGGTCATTCATGATCACCAATAGATGTCCATCTTGGCTTGAAGGACGGCCATGTTTGTGTTAGGAGTCTTCTGGTGCCGCCATTGCTTACTTTTCCCATCCCCCTCCCCTCTCTATATATTAGTCTTGTGTGTTTTTCCTATATAGTCACCTCCTGTCTACATGGAGAGGCCTCCATTGTGTGGACCTCCATTGTGTGGACCTCCATTATGGTGTTGTGTTTTCCTCCTAGGAATAAAAAGTTTGGTGTTTTACCCTCTGACCTATCCCTCACCCACAGGCCAAGTCCTGACCCCAGTACACAGGCTGTCCTCACCCAGGGAGGGCTGGGCCCCACTCCTATAGGGGCCCCCATGGTCTGACTCTATGGTCTTTGTCCCCCCCCCCCCCCCCTGTCTATAGTCTGCAGCATACAGTGAGTTTTCTTAGAAGCTTTAAGACATTGCTAAGATTTCTGGCTGACCTGGAGAAGACACCTGTATGATAGCCCTACACTAGCCAGTCCTCCAGCGTCCTCCATTACCTGTCCCGGCCGGAGGACGACATTGTCTGTACATTGGAGTTAGGGCTGATCCATAATTCAGAGCACGAGCTGTTCACTTACGTTTCCTCCTTTTCAATTATGAAAGGGTTAACAGTCGGGGCGAGCCGCAGATTTGGCTACTTGTTGGTCGTTACCGTTTACTATTACAGCCATGTCCTATCTGGGGCTCACCAGCTGCCATGCTGGGAGTTGTAGTCTCACAACAGCTGTAGCGCCCCAGTTTGGAGGTTTAGTGCTATTACACTGGTCTGACTGTATCATGAATGTTCTTACCTGCCATATCTCTGAATGGTCTTCGGCCAAGATTGTGACCATGACCCAAAAATATCTGTCTGTACGTGAGCTCGTCCTCACCCACGGGCTGAATTATTCATCTAACCTATGACTATCCGTTTTCCTAGATGCTTTACTATCAAAGCTGAACCCATAGCGGTGTTTGTCCTGTTTTTGGTTGACAAATAGAATTCTACTACTGCAGTGAAGACTGACACTTTCATTTTAATCATGAAAAATAGAGATGGTGGGGATGGGTGAATCAGAACTGTCCCTATATTGATTGACTATAAACTATATTCCGAATGAGTCCCGCCTGCCTAGTTGTAGGAGAGTGAGTCTCCACCTAACAGAGCAGATTTAAATGACATGCAGGGTATGTGGAAAGCTGGGTGACAGACACTATGGCCAGTGCAATGATAAAATTAGAAGTTGTCCAATCATGGGGCCTAAAAGGATAGACTATAACGTAAGAATTCAACACTAAAGAGTTAACTACATTGTCATGCTCCGCCCCCTTAGCTACAACATAAAATATCAATTTATCATGAAGTGTTCCACAGTGTTTGAAGTATATGACCCCGCCTTCTGCTAACTCCACCCCTGAGGATCGCCAATCAGACCCAATCACTGCTGATTGGTCTGGACTTTTGTTTAAGGATCGGTGAAAGTCTCAGCACCTGAACCCCCGCCGATTTGACTTGATCTAATCCATATATCCTAGTTGTCCAAGGACTCTGTACCATATATGATACTCTTCTACCCTCGCTGCGTCCTGCTACAGTCTCTATATACAGTCTCAGCCGCTCCCATATTGCACGTGCTGTTATTATTTTTAGCAGATTTTCTAGTTCTGCGTTTCGATCGAGCCTGAGCGGCGCGGGGTCGTCTCTGTCCGAGGGCCGGGATGGGATATTCACTCCCTAATGATCCTTAGTTACTGCGGCTCCATCCTAAGAAAGATGGCGGGACGGTTTGTTAAGCAACGTAATAAATGTGAGCAGAGCCAGCGGCGACTTTCTTGGCCGGGTAGTGGCGGGCGTGCGATAGTTAATGGGCTGAGGCTTGGAGAAGGATCAAATCTTAGAACATTTCCAGATATCGAAAAAAAGAAGTCTAAGGAACTCAAAAATCCTTGAGTTGTCCTCATCTTAAGAAGCTCGCTCTGTCATTTCTTAGCTTGATTGTAATGGACAACATGTAATACCTTACTTGACCTGTGGTGGCACTGCAGGGAAACTGCACACTTGTTAGCAGATACCCCCACAGATTACAGCTGATGACTGAGGGTCCTAGCAGTGGAACACCGTCTGATCAGCTTATTGTTAGATTACCACAAACGGAACACATTGAAGTCATTAGGAGTCTTTTTTTTTTTTTTTTCAGCGCTGATTCTGAGGCGGATTCCGTGCCAGAATCAGCGCCAAATTCCTCCATGTGAATGGACCCTTAAAGTGTAGCTCCAATTATATAACATCTTCTCATAGTACAGGTGAAGCTAAGAAACCTCATGATATAGCTTTAGTAGAAATGAGTGAACAGCGTTCCATCGAGTACATGTTCAATCGGATATCAGGCCGTTCGAGATGTTCGATTTGCATCGAATACCAGGTGGCAAACTCGCTAAAAATTCGATTCCCCTCCCACCTTCCCTTGCGCTTTTTTTGCACCAATAACAGCGCAGGGGAGGTGGGACAGGAACTACAACAACGGAGGCATTGCAAAAAAAAATTGGAAAAAGCAACCCTGAACCCTGCTGCACTCTCAGCTCTGCTGAGATGCAGTAGAGCTGAGTGTGCAGCAGGGTTCACATCTCCGGTGTAGCAGTGCTGGCCGTACACTCAGCTCGGCTGCATCTCCGGTGTAGCCGAACTGAGCGCATGGCCAGCACTGCTACATCTCGGCATAGGAATGCATTGACCAGCATTGATTGGCCAAATGCCATACAGAGTACAGCATCTGGCCAATCAACGCTGGTTCTGCCGGAGGAGGCGGAGTCTAAGATCGGTCCACAGCAGTCTCCATTCTGGTCCGATCTTAGACTCCGCCTCCTCACAGACGAGCCTCCGGCAGAACCAGCGTCGATTGGCCGAATGCTGTAATCCTGTATGGCATTTGGCCAATCAACACTGGTCAATGCATTCCTATGGGAAAAAGTCAGCTCCCGCATATCGCAAGCTGACAGGGATCCCGACGTAATACAGTGACTTGGGCATGTTAGATGCCCCCAGACATGCTTCTCCTGCTGTCTCAGTTGCATTCCAGGGTGTTGGCATCATTTCCTGGGGTGTCATAGTGGACTTGGTGACTCTCCTGAGTCGAATGGTGGTTTCCCCGTAAATGAGTATTTATTCCCCATAGACTATAATGGGGTTCGATGTTCGATCGAACAGTCGAGTATTGAGCGGCTACTCGAATTGAATTTTGAACTTGGAACATTTCACTGTTCGCTCATTTCTAATCTTTAGAAACCTGTTTCCTTCTCCACTTTTCAAGCTGAGTTACTTCTTATGTAGAAGTCTATGGAGAAGGTTGGACAAGGAGGAGCCAGTGGAAAAGACACACACTGCTACACTGTAACACACCTCTTGGAAGGGTCCCGAATCCCCTCTATGATCTCTATGTGCTTTATCTGACAAAAGGAAAGCAATTTCCTGAAATACTTTGTGCTGCTGTGAACATTTTAATATGGCAGCTAGGACCAAGACCAAGCTCTGATCTTTACATTATGTGGATTATATTGTTCTTTGTTCCATAGGTACAAACCTCGAAATCTCCCCTCCACTATCCACTGAGACCCAGCCATGAAGTCGCTCCTATTACTATTTATTGCATCGCTGATAGATTTATGCCGGCAACAGCTCCAGGCCGGAGCGCCACAAATCCAACTGAGGTTAGCCGGGACGTCGAGGGTGCCCAATGAGGGTCGGCTGGAGGTTCTATACAATGGTCAATGGGGCACAGTATGTGATGATGACTTCAACATAGAAGTGGCCAATTTGGTCTGCAAGCAGCTGGGCTTTGAAATGGCCATGAACTGGGCGCATAGTGCGAAATATGGACAAGGAGAAGGTAAAAGTGTCCTGTATGATGATATCCCTTAATACTTAATCTATACTGATCCTGAGTTACATCCTGTATTATACTTCAGAGCTGCGCTCACTATTCTGCTGGTACAGTCACTGTGTACATACATTACGTTACTTATCCTGTATTATACTCCAGAGCTGCGCTCACTATTCTGCTGGTGCAGTCACTGTGTACATACATTACATTACTTATCCTGTATTATACTCCAGAGCTGCGCTCACTATTCTGCTGGTACAGTCACTGTGTACATACATTACATTACTTATCCTGTATTATACTCCAGAGCTGCGCTCACTATTCTGCTGGTACAGTCACTGTGTACATACATTACGTTACTTATCCTGTATTATACTCCAGAGCTGCGCTCACTATTCTGCTGGTGCAGTCACTGTGTACATACATTACATTACTTATCCTGTATTATTCTCCAGAGCTGCGCTCACTATTCTGCTAGTACAGTCACTGTGTACATACATTACATTACTTATCCTGTATTATACTCCAGAGCTGCGCTCACTATTCTGCTAGTACAGTCACTGTGTACATCCATTACATTACTTATCCTGTATTATACTCCAGAGCTGCGCTCACTATTCTGCTGGTGCAGTCACTGTGTACATCCATTACATTACTTATCCTGTATTATACTCCAGAGCTGCGCTCACTATTCTGCTGGTGCAGTCACTGTGTACATACATTACATTACTTATCCTGTATTATACTCCAGAGCTGCGCTCACTATTCTGCTGGTCCAGTCACTGTGTACATACATTACATTACTTATCCTGTATTATACTCCAGAGCTGCGCTCACTATTCTGCTGGTCCAGTCACTGTGTATATACATTACATTACTTATCCTGTATTATACTCCAGAGCTGCGCTCACTATTCTGCTGGTACAGTCACTGTGTACATACATTACATTACTTATCCTGTATTATACTCCAGAGCTGCGCTCACTATTCTGCTGGTGCAGTCACTGTGTACATACATTACATTACTTATCCTGTATTATACTCCAGAGCTGCGCTCACTATTCTGCTGGTCCAGTCACTGTGTACATACATTACATTACTTATCCTGTATTATACTCCAGAGCTGCGCTCACTATTCTGCTGGTACAGTCACTGTGTACATACATTACATTACTTATCCTGTATTTTTCTCCAGAGCTGCGCTCACTATTCTGCTGGTACAGTCACTGTGTACATACATTACATTACTTATCCTGTATTATACTCCAGAGCTGCGCTCACTATTCTGCTGGTACAGTCACTGTGTATATACATTACATTACTTATCCTGTATTTTTCTCCAGAGCTGCGCTCACTATTCTGCTGGTACAGTCACTGTGTATATACATTACATTACTTATCCTGTATTATACTCCAGAGCTGCGCTCACTATTCTGCTGGTACAGTCACATGTAAGTGGCTTACAATGTAGCATATAGTGAAATCCTTCTGGTGTGACTGGAGCCTTAGATTGTACAATAAGACTAAGCCTCTAGTAGTTATTATATAATGTTGCGGTATTATTCCCCGCAGGTCCCATCTGGCTGGATAACGTTCGCTGCTCCGGGGCTGAGATCTCTCTGGCAGAATGTGAATCTAATGGCTGGGGTGTCACTGACTGTAAGCACTCGGAGGATGTCGGGATTCTCTGCTCCACAACTCGGCTCCGGCCGGCAGAACAGCCACAAGCAATCTCTGCGCAGGTATTAGCACACAGCGCCCAAAATGTCATGTACAAAACTGATGTCAACTTTATTACACTCAGAACTTGTTGGGGGTGACAAAAAAGCAAGATACAAATTGCAAGCTGCGTAATATCGCCATATGTGGCTGTTTATGTGAAAAGGACCAACATTGTCGATATGGAGTTCTTGGTATCATTGTAACGGTTATGGTGTAACATTGTCCGAAACAGCAAAAAATTTTTTATTGAAAGCACAATTGACATATTTTTAAATAAAATTTTTGCATAAAACAAAATTGTGATTTTTTTACCCAAATATGTTTTGGACTATTTTCTCTATAATTAGTATCGACGATCTGGGCCCTTTTCACGTAAACAGCCACATATAGTGCCAATGATATTGTAATATGTAATTGTCATAACACTGCCATATAGTGCCAAGTTATTATTGTGATATACAGTGCACATAACACTGCCATGCAGTGCCAAATAATAGGACGTACGTATATTAAATGTTCAACATAATTCTGCCCTATTGTACCTAGATACGCGCTATAATTCATAGTGCCATTAATACTGTAATTTGCATTTCACATAATACTGCCATACAGTGCCAGGTTAATATTATGTACAGTGGATGTGAGACCACCATACAGTGCTAAAATAATAGGCAGTATTTATATAAAACACTATTAAACATACAACATAAAACCGCCATATAATTCCTAGATTATATTAAAATGCTGTTATCTGATAATATATATGATTTAAGGTGAAATAATACTGCCATATAGTGCCAAAATGATACTGTTCACGTGATTCTGGCGTATAGTGCTATATCATACTGCTGTGTAGAGCCCATATAATATCACTATGTAGCTTATGTCATTTAACATGTAATATCCAAATAATACTCCCTTAAAGATCCCATATAATACCGCCATATACTCACAAGTAATACTAAAACTTAGAGATGAGCAAGTACTATTTGAAACGGTAGTTCGCTCCCATAGCAATGAATGGACGCAGCTGGCACGCAGCTGAAGCCGGCGTCCTGCTGCTTAACCCCCTGCGTGCCGGCCGCTCCCATTCATTCTTATGGGAGTGAACTACCGTTTTGAATAGTACTTGCTCATCTCTACTAAACTTCAGTTTCAATATAAGAAATAATTACTCTAATCTAATTTAAGGCTAAATAGCAACACCTTACTGCCATATAGTGGCAAGATGATTCTGTTCACATAATACCGCCATATAGCGTCTTGTTAATATTGCTGTAATATCACCATATAGTGCTGGAATAAGGATAATACTCCTTTAAAGAACTTGTATAATCCCGCCACATACAGCCATATAATGCAGTATTCATATAATAGTCCCTTAAAGAGCCCCCATAATACCGCCATATGGTTCCCAGAGAATACAATTCAGTGTAGTTTTCGATTACTCCAGGGGCCCCCTATGAGAATTCTCCCTCCTGGACAAATAAACAAAATCTCCCCCCGCCTATGGCATGAAGGGGTTAAAGCCGCAGGGTTATGGATGAAGCGCAGGGGCACACGGGACATATCACGAAAATATGACTGGGGCACAATGCGCCTGTTCTGGCCAAATGAAAGTAGAGATGCAGGAATTGGGCCGCGCTCCAAGAGCAACAACCGGGCACAGAGCGCGACTGACTGTATGAATAGTGTCATAGAGCGTCCGCCTGCATTACCTCACTCCACCCCGGCCTGACATACCAGCCGTGTTTCCTCCACTCTCAGCTATTCCAAAACTTCTATGAAGCTCATCCTGGATGAGATCAGTAACGTCACGGCCGGTGGCGGGATATAGGGCGTGACAGATCCCAAGAATCTGGGCAACATATCGAGGACTAGAGGTGGCCGCCGGGTGTAGTAGAGCTGAATCGGTCACATAGCTTATTGTTTCTCTATGGGGATGAGACAGCACCATCTGTAACACATGATGTGACCGTATACACAGCGCAAACTCAGCTCTGCTACATATCACCGGGCGTATGAGGTGGAAAGCTGCACGGATGTCATTCATATGCTAGAAAAACAGAGAATCTGATAGAAAATATTAAAATATCCAAATCGTCGAAAAATCTGAAAAACCGTGCTTGCAAAAACCTCATTCCAGCTCAGAAATAAATAATACCGCCATATAGTGTCAGATAACAATACAGTGCCAAATAATACCGACATATGGTCACTCATTCTACAGGTCTATACAATGCCAATATAAGTAATCCCAACATACAGTGTTATGCAGTGTACAAGTAATACCGCCATACAGTACATAGTACTTGATCACAACATACAGTGACCAGAAAACAATATTGTGTGGTTTACAAATAATACCCTCAATTGGTCTCCACGGTATAGTGCCAGATAATTCTCACCTAATTCTTCTATACCATGTGGTGTACATATAATACCGGTATATGGTCCCCTATTCTACATCACTACATAGTGGCCAAAAAGACAGTAGCATACAAATAATACCTCTATATAGTCTGCATGCTATAGTGCCACATTCTGTGGTAGTATAACACGCCAACATGGTCTCACTATATAGTGCTCAGAAACAGCACCATTCAATGTACAGTGCTGTACCATACAGTGTCTAAATAATACCGCCATTCAGACCTCTGCATCCATAATGTTATTATCCAATATCCAATTATTATTCTAATTTGTTATATTTATAAGGGTGCCTTCCAGTACCCAGTAATACCGCCACCTAATGTTTTACTACTTTGCCCAAATAGTGCCATACTGTGTGGCGTTCATATGTCACCGTCATATACTGCCCTCTGTTGTATCTGATCCTGGAGAATGGAGGAGACTTGTGGCGGTGACTGACAATCTTAGCTCTGCTACATCAGTATGAGATCCTGTACTATACGTTTCCACTGTCAGTAATACGATTACAGGAAGGGACCTGTATGGCGGGATAAACGTCTAAATCCTAATGACTCCGCTCTCTAAAACCGCAGCACCGTAACTATGTACAGAACAAACACTACAGAACAGGACACGTCTCCTGTACATACCGCCATACTGGACTGCTACATCCTAATCCAACGATTTGTTCTCTCGCTCATATTTAATAGTCATATAATCAATAATTGGTAATTATACTGTGCCTGTGAGTAGTGTCAGTCTACACTGTCGCTCCGGCATTCTATTCCTGAGCAGTAAGGAGTGTAGGTATTGATTGTATTCATTTATTTAACCCTTTCAGCACACAAAGAAAATCGAGGAGGTTAGAATTAAGCCCATTTCTGCCCGGGCCAAGGCGAGCCTGCCCGTCACCGAGGGCATCGTGGAGGTGAAACATCACGGGCGGTGGCGTCAGGTGTGCGAGCACGGCTGGACCATGGACAACAGCCGGGTGGTGTGCGGCATGCTGGGATTTCCTGGAGAAGTTCAGCCCAACGTCAACTTCTACAGGTACACCCCGGCAGAGTTGGACAAATATCCGATGCGTATGATGGCGGAACGATTGGGCATGTTGTATTGCCATATGTCTGATCCCTCGTCATCATCTGCTATCTGGTGTCAGGTTCACTACTTGTCCGGGCCGGGTGTGCGTGTGTATTGGTGATTGGATTGAGTAGAGCTATAGCGATGACCCTGAGGATAAGGAGATGGGTTGCATTAGGTGGAGACCTCCTTTAAGACTCTGGTGTCTTGTGAGGACACTATATTGCTACCTTCCCGGTACAGCGGTGTCGGTGCCACGTTTGTTGTCCACAGTTTGACAAACCCTCCATCTGCGGCGCGGAGTAATTATACATCTCATCTCCCAGGAAAAGCTTGTGGTCAGGAGAGATGGCGGTATAATTCCTGCATCTGATGCGTGTGCTATTCTTATGGCCGCTCCTATGTAATTTACTCTTGTCCTAGTCTTGTTTTTCCTTCAAACCTTTCTTGAGAACTGGATGTTTTCTTGGTGCATCTGTGGTGTCTTATGGTCACATACAGCCAGGGCAAGGCGGGGGGCCCCAAACATGGAAGGGGGGACACTACACCCTGACCACACAGCATGAGGATGTATTATATTATACCCCTAATACACAGAGATAATACACACAGTGATGTCACAGTACAGGGAGAATACACACAGTGATGTCACAGTACAGAGATAATACACACAGTGATGTCACAGTACAGAGATAATACACAGTGATGTCACAGTACAGGGAGAATACACACAGTGATGTCACAGTACAGGATAATACACACAGTGATGTCACAGTACAGGGATAATACACACAGTGATGTCACAGTACAGGATAATACACACAGTGATGTCACAGTACAGGGATAATACACACAGTGATGTCACAGTACAGAGATAATACACACAGTGATGTCACAGTACAGGGATAATACACACAGTGATGTCACAGTACAGGATAATACACACAGTGATGTCACAGTACAGGGATAATACACACAGTGATGTCACAGTACAGGATAATACACACAGTGATGTCACAGTACAGGGATAATACACACAGTGATGTCACAGTACAGGGATAATACACACAGTGATGTCACAGTACAGGATAATACACACAGTGATGTCACAGTACAGGGAGAATACACACAGTGATGTCACAGTACAGAGATAATACACACAGTGATGTCACAGTACAGAGATAATACACAGTGATGTCACAGTACAGGGAGAATACACACAGTGATGTCACAGTACAGGATAATACACACAGTGATGTCACAGTACAGGGATAATACACACAGTGATGTCACAGTACAGGATAATACACACAGTGATGTCACAGTACAGGGATAATACACACAGTGATGTCACAGTACAGAGATAATACACACAGTGATGTCACAGTACAGGGATAATACACACAGTGATGTCACAGTACAGGATAATACACACAGTGATGTCACAGTACAGAGATAATACACAGTGATGTCACAGTATAGAGATAATACACACAGTGATGTCACAGTACAGAGATAATACACACAGTGATGTCACAGTACAGGGAGAATACACACAGTGATGTCACAGTACAGAGATAATACACACAGTGATGTCACAGTACAGAGATAATACACACAGTGATGTCACAGTACAGAGATAATACACACAGTGATGTCACAGTACGGAGATAATACACACAGTGATGTCACAGTACAGAGATAATACACACAGTGATGTCACAGTACAGGGATAATACACACAGTGATGTCACAGTACAGAGATAATACACACAGTGATGTCACAGTACAGAGATAATACACACAGTGATGTCACAGTACAGGGAGAATACACACAGTGATGTCACAGTACAGAGATAATACACACAGTGATGTCACAGTACAGGGATAATACACACAGTGATGTCACAGTACAGAGATAATACACACAGTAATGTCACAGTACAGGATAATACACACAGTGATGTCACAGTACAGGATAATACACACAGTGATGTCACAGTACAGAGATAATACACACAGTGATGTCACAATACAGGGATAATACACACAGTGATGTCACAGTACAGGATAATACACACAGTGATGTCACAGTACAGGGAGAATACACACAGTGATGTCACAGTACAGGATAATACACACAGTGATGTCACAGTACAGGATAATACACACAGTGATGTCACAGTACAGGGATAATACACACAGTGATGTCACAGTACAGAGATAATACACACAGTGATGTCACAGTACAGGATAATACACACAGTGATGTCACAGTACAGGGATAATACACACAGTGATGTCACAGTACAGGATAATACACACAGTGATGTCACAGTACAGGATAATACACACAGTGATGTCACAGTACAGGGATAATACACACAGTGATGTCACAGTACAGGATAATACACACAGTGATGTCACAGTACAGGGAGAATACACACAGTGATGTCACAGTACAGGATAATACACACAGTGATGTCACAGTACAGGATAATACACACAGTGATGTCACAGTACAGAGATAATACACACAGTGATGTCACAGTACAGGATAATACACACAGTAATGTCACAGTACAGAGATAATACACACAGTGATGTCACAGTACAGAGATAATACACACAGTGATGTCACAGTACAGAGATAATACACACAGTGATGTCACAGTACAGAATAATACACACAGTGATGTCACAGTTCAGAGATAATACACACAGTGATGTCACAGTACAGAGATAATACACACAGTGATGTCACAGTACAGGGATAATACACACAGTGATGTCACAGTACAGGATAATACACACAGTAATGTCACAGTACAGAGATAATACAGTGATGTCACAGTACAGAGATAATACACACAGTGATGTCACAGTACAGGGATAATACACACAGTGATGTCACAGTACAGGATAATACACACAGTGATGTCACAGTTCAGAGATAATACACACAGTGATGTCACAGTACAGGGATAATACACACAGTGATGTCACAGTACAGGGATAATACACACAGTGATGTCACAGTACAGGATAATACACACAGTGATGTCACAGTACAGAGATAATACACACAGTGATGTCACAGTACAGGGATAATACACACAGTGATGTCACAGTACAGGATAATACACACAGTGATGTCACAGTACAGGGATAATACACACAGTGATGTCACAGTACAGAGATAATACACACAGTGATGTCACAGTACAGGGATAATACACACAGTGATGTCACAGTACAGGGATAATACACACAGTGATGTCACAGTACAGGATAATACACACAGTGATGTCACAGTACAGAGATAATACACACAGTGATGTCACAGTACAGGATAATGGAGACTGCTGTGGACCGATCTTAGACTCCGCTTCCTCCGTCAGAACCAGCTTTGATTGGCTGAATGTTGTATACTGAATGGCATTTGGCCAATCAATGCTGGTCAATGCATTCCTATGGGAAAAAGTCAGCTCCTGCATTATTAGTGGGGTAATAGAGGGTCTTTGGTGTGTTAGATGCCCCCAGACATGCTTCCCCTGCTGTCCCAGTTGCATTCCAGGGTGTTGGCATCATTTGCTGAGGTGTGATAGTGGACTTGGTGACCCTCCTGAGTTGAGTAGTGGTTTCCCCTGAAGCGAAGCATTTTCCCCCATAGACTATAATGGGGTTCTATATTCGTTCGAGTAGTCGAATATTGAGCGGCTATTCGAAATGAATTTCAAATATTGAACATCTTACTGTACTGTTTGCTCATCTCTAAGTCTTGTTTTTCCTTAAAGACTTTCTTAGTGTGATTTTGTTGGTACATTAGTGTTGTCTTATTGTCATTCAGCTAGAAGATATTTGGGGACCCCAGAGCCAAACTTGGAGTCAGGTCTTAATTTTGCACAAAGTATATATGATTGGTATTGTCTTACTGAGTACTGACCTATAAAAATCAGGAGATTGTGTTATTTATCCTGTAGAACAGCGGTTCTCAACCTGTAGGTCACGACCCCGGTGGGGGGTCGAACGACCAAAATATAAGGGTCGCCTAAAGCATACCTCCCAACCGTCCCCGTTGGTGAGAGGTATGTCCCGGTGTCAACTGATCGGTGCCTGGAGGATGCCAATGAGTTGAACACACAGGCAATTAAAGCAGGAGCTGTCACAGCCATCTCCTGCTGCGGCTTCTGCATGTGTAGCCGCGATGTGATGACGTCACAACTATGTGAGTGAGCGAGACTGCGGAGAGAGCGGCGGGGGAGTGTTGAAAGGTGAGTGTAAGTGGTTTTTTTTTTTTGTTTGAAACATTAAGGTGAAACATAATGAAGGGGCAGATAAAGAGGGGGACGGCATGACACTGGGGGCAGAGATGGAGGGGACATGAAACTGGGGGCAGATGAAGGGTGTATATGAAACTGGGGGAGAGATAGAGGGGGGACATAATGTACGGGTGACTGTAGGAGGATTATACTGTGTGGGAGCACATGAAAAATTAATGAGAATGGGCGGAGTCAACATAGAAGTGGGCGGCGCTAAATTCACCATGGCGTGCTGCTCGCGCCGCACATCTTGTCCCTCCTTCTGATCTTCAAAAGTTGCGAGGTATGCCTAAAGCCATCAGAAAATACATATTTCCGATGGCTTTAACCACTGAGAAACCACACTACTGTCTGCAGCAGCGCTATTCAGCCGCAGTGTACGCCGTTATGGAAGTGTGTGTTCCAAACTGAATGGGGTCATACAGTTCCTCATATTGCGGGGTCACGGCATTAGAAAGGTTGAGAACCACTGACGTAGAGTAAAAGGCACAAAATGTGTACTGTAAAAAGAGCAAAGAAAATGTACATAGTAAGTTATTATACACACAATAAAAACTAGTCATTGAAAAATAGCACTTATCCTGCAAAAACAAGTGCTCTAACAGCTTACAGCATATCCCCCCAGCCCTGCAGATAGATAGGTTACTGTCACCAGACCCAGCATATCCCCCCAGCCCTGCAGATAGATAGGTTACTGTCACCAGAACCAGCATATCACCCCAGCCCTGCAGATAGATAGGTTAGTGTCACCAGAACCAGCATATCACCCCAGCCCTGCAGATAGATAGGTTAGTGTCACCAGAACCAGCATATCACCCCAGCCCTGCAGATAGATAGGTTACTGTCACCAGACCCAGCATATCACCCCAGCCCTGCAGATAGATAGGTTACTGTCACCAGACCCAGCATATCACCCCAGCCCTGCAGATAGATAGGTTACTGTCACCAGAACCAGCATATCACCCCAGCCCTGCAGATAGATAGGTTACTGTCACCAGAACCAGCATATCACCCCAGTCCTGCAGATAGATAGGTTACTGTCACCAGAACCAGCATATCAACCTAACCTATCTCTCTGCAGGGCTGGGGTGATATGCTGGTTCTCGGCAGACTCTCTTTAATGGGGTTGTGCCACACAGACACATATCAGATCACTGGGATCCCGAGTTGTCATATAAAGATCCTGAGTCCTTGTGCAGAATCTGTATCAGCCCCCTCCCCAGTCATGACATACTGATCACAACCCTGGGCTCCTCATACTGGGAAGAGACACCTTATGATCCCTATAAGACTCCTGTCTGACTGCCCTCTCTTAGGCCCCTGTTGGGATCTCCAGCGATAAGGAGAAGAGGGATCCCCTGTATATTCCATGTGAACACTTGCAGGCCCCCCTTCCCCATTTATTGCAATGTAACCCTTTAGCCCCCTTGCACAGGACTGAGCGTACATCATCGTTGGGACCAGGACTGCGGCCGGAGCGACCTCTCGAGTCCATCATGTGACGTCTTCGGCTGCGTTTCGCCCTTTGTCCCCCAGAGCTGTAATCTTCTCCGTCCTTCTGGATCCTCTCGGTTTCCTCCTGACACTTGGTAGCATGTTGTTAGCGTGTGGCAGTAAACAGTCATTGTGTGATTAGCGGCAGCCGGGCCGGCCATTATTTTTTCCGCAGTCGGGGTGGATCCGGCTGCCAAGGACTGACTAAGCAGAAAGGCGAGGGCGTCCATTGCGGGAGCGGCGGCGGAGACAGGTCAATTTCTGTCTCGCAGGAGATAACGGCGAGCGAGGCCGGAACATTAATTATCTGAGCAAACCTCACAAATAGATTTGGCCACATCATAAGACTCTCTTCTCCGACGCGCCGCTATCTGGGCGACAACTTAGAAGAAAGCTCCTGGCCCAAGACGCCAAATCTCCAGAATTACAAGTGTTTAGCCGAAGTTAAAGTGGAGCTCCGATAGAGTTCGGTGGCCTCGGCCTCCGCCGCACTTCTCTCTGTTGCCGTAGAACCTCCGTAATTGTCTATTTTTACTATTTTGTACTTTGTGTTTGGTGCGGTAAACTGGCGGCGCTGCAAACTAATCGGGTGAAACAGCGCCACCCACGTCCACAGGTTGGATGCGGTATGGCAGGCTAGTGACATTGAATGTGTCATCCCAAATACCCAGTTTTTTGTAAAAGTTTTTTGTCAAACATGATGTTATGAAATAAAATTTTCTTATTTATGTTCTATTTAGTTTTCCATTTATCTATTTAGTGAATGTCCTGCCATATTGACTCTGACCACAAAGCCTAATAATAGGCTGACACTTACCAATCGTGTAGTTTTCTTTGCAGCCATCTTATTTACGTTGTAGACAGACGTCTTCAGACCCGAAGTCTGATAAGCGGAGGTGTGTTAACGTTGATACTTTACCTTCCCTCTCCTCTTCTGTTGTCTTCTGTCATCTTCTGGCCATTGGTCTGGGCCGTAGCAATCATGTGGGATGTGCTGACGTTGCGACGTCATGGCGTGCCACGTGTGATGTGTGAAGCCCAATCAATTGTCCTCAGGGCCTGTCACCCAGGAGGCAGAAGACAACAGCGACGTAGGCCTGGGTCTCACCCGGCGGTAAGATGTCCCCTTTAAAAATCAGGACCCATCCAGGCCCGAGGAAGGTCAGTAAGGACATATCTGTCTCCAGGGTCCGGCTCTGACTGGCAATAGTAATGGCCACCTTGGTAATTGGCCAGATTTTTTGGAATAGGTGTGAATGAGGTTTGGGACCGTTTGACACCTCTGCAGAATTGCGTGATTTTTGCAGCCGCTCATTACACTTCCTCCCTATAGTTAGTCCTTATTATCCCACCAATGCGCTCTTAAGGGATTTTTGCAAATTGAAACGGACCCTATTGTGGAGTCGGTCTCCGGCCGGCCATTGGCGACGACGTGTCATCCGCTCGCTCTGCGGCCAGGACGTCGCTTGGCATTTTCAAAGGGCTTAATGGCAAGTCTAAAAGCGAAGCGAAATATCAAGGTCTAATAGCCCCATAAAGGATAATAGCGGCCATTGTGCGGGATCGCGTGACATTAGGCGCTGAATGGGCCGCGCTCGGCAGATACCGGCTGACCTTTGTAGAGTCGGCGGTCACATTCAGGAGGTGTCATTAGTGGGCGCTGTATTATTATAGGAGAGCTGGGAGTACTGTGCGGTTAGCTGTAATTGTATATAGTCACCGCACCACAATGTCTAGGGGCTGCGAGGACAATAGGGGGCAGTGCGAGGTCCTGGGGGGGGCTGGTAGGAAAAGAAAGGGAAATGACTATGTAGCAGATTGTAACCTAATGTATCCAGTCCTGCCGGGGGAGGGGGGGTCCATGTATGGGGTCTGCAACCTGCGCCTAAGCCACTTGTTCACACAGTCTGGGCATGATGGGAGCGGGAAAGTCATAGGATCAGCAGATGTGTCTATCTATCTATCTATCTATCTATCTATCTATCTATCTATCTATCTCCTATCTATCTATCTATCTATCTATCTATCTATCTATCTATCTATCTCCTATCTATCTATCTATCTATCTATCTATCTATCTATCTATCTCCTATCTATCTATCTATCTATCTATCTCCTATCTATCTATCTATCTATCTATCTATCTATCTATCTCCTATCTATCTATCTATCTATCTATCTATCTATCTATCTATCTCCTATCTATCTATCTATCTATCTATCTATCTATCTCCTATCTATCTATCTATCTATCTATCTATCTCCTATCTATCTATCTATCTATCTATCTATCTATCTATCTATCTATCTATCTCCTATCTATCTATCTATCTATCTATCTATCTATCTATCTATCTATCTATCTATCTATCTATCTATCTATCTCCTATCTCCTATCTATCTCCTATCTATCTCCTATCTATCTATCTATCTATCTATCTATCTATCTATCTATCTATCTATCTATCTATCTATCTCTGTCTCTCGCTCCTCACCACTATGTTTTCCGGATATATCTGTATTTTGGTGACTTTTGCTCTCTCTTCCCCCATTTCCCAGATACCCCTGACATGTTGCAGTACTTGCTGTAGACACTTCGTAGTGCTGGACCATCTGGCCGCGGTTTTTTTCGTAGACTCAGCAGTTTTCCGTGGGCTCTCAGCGGGCGCCATGGCTGACAGTTTCTTTGCTTATATTCTGAGGATTTTTAATCTGGCCGAGCGCTTTAATAAATGAGATAGATGGCAGAATGTTCTTCCCGGTAGTGGCTCCGAATATCATCAGAGCAACCTAAACTTTAACACTTTGTGATCTGGCCTATAGGATATGTCTGTAAGGGGCAGAGATCTGGGTTTTGGAGGCCCGCATAGATAGACATGAAATGATAAAATTCACCACTAGGGGGAGAAAGGAGTTCACTGTCCTCAATGTATAAACAGTAAACTGTTGAGCTCCCCCTAGTGGAGGCTGCAGGAAGGCAGAATTATTATCATTTGCAGTTGCTGTGACTATACAGTGGATTTTGAGCACTGCACTGGCTAGGAACATAAATATGGAGTCATGTCTGGTGTCACCAATTCTGTGGGACAAAACCTGGAAATAGGGGCACACGGCTCTAGTGTCCAATCAGGAGATGAGGAATGTGAAGGGGTCTCCTTCTGGGTAGTTGTAATCATGGCATGGGGTATTACAATGTGGTATGAAGAGTGCTGCAGCCTCTTCCCTGTGCTGATGATGTCATGCTCATCAGTCACATTGTCCAGTGGCAGCTCAGTCCCATTCAAGAGAATGGGGCTGAGCTGCCAAACCAATATACAATGCTCAACGATACAATGCAGCTGATCAGTGGGGGGGCCATGTAATGGTATTGTTTGAGTAGGGAGATGCTGGAAATCCCAGCCCCTTACAATCCCTATGTGTTCTGTCCCTCCAGATATGTTTAGCTACGCCCTTGTGATATGAGCGACTCCTGGTCTGGGTTTGAGGTTGCTCCCCATCCTAACAATAAGGGGTTCCTCCTATCCCTGTAATCTCCGGTTTTGGTGTCTGTCAGGCTCCGCTCCCCGGGAACAATTAACATTTCCCATTGTCATCAGTGAAAGTGACTGAAATATCACAAGTCTTAAATATTAATACACATTTAATTAAAGGTTTAGGGAAAGCAAAATGTTTATGGCGGTTTTAATTACCAGGATGGCGTTGCGGCTGCGTGTGGGTGTAAATAATCCCCTTCTGTCACATGGACGGCGCGTACCGGTGTTTCTAGGGTCTAGCGGGGGAGATGGAAGTAAAAATTGTACCCAAATATCATGGCCTGACCATGTCCATAACCTAGCACCCTGATGTCTGACCTATGACCCGCAGCAAGGTGACAGTATGTGGGGGTGCGGTAACTCTCTCGCTTCCCGCTGAGAGCGCTGTGCGAATGGCGGCCATCTTTTTGCCATTAGTGAAGTTGGTGTTTGGGTCGGGCAGTGAAGCCAGAACTCCCACCTGTGCCAAAATCTCTCTGTACCCACCGCAGTGACTGCTTGGCAATACTGGGGGTAGAGAAGACCCCAACAGAGATGGTGAACTCTGCTCGGACCTCGCTGGGATCAGAGTGTCCGAAATATCAACCCGGTGATGGTTTAACCAATGAAATGTTGCAACGCCAAAAGTCAAAGTCTTAAAGAATTCGTAGTTTTTGCTTTATTAATAAGTCCGACACAGACAGAAAGAAGAGACGTTGTTGTTATTGTAGCTACAAATATCCCAAAATGACAGATAATTCTATAAGTGACAACACCAGAGTCCTGCTTGTTTGTGTATTTATGCTGCCATACTGAACTAGAAATGCTACCAATAAACAGCACAGAAATGAGATATACATATGGTTCAACAACCTCTTTAAGGCCTGGTTGACATCTGTGTTTGTTATTCTTTTTGGGGAGTTCACTTGGGGACCCCCCAAATAGATTATTGAATGCATTGAGAAGCAGGGAGCTTATGAAAGCACATGGACCCCATTATAATCTATAGGGTCCGTGTGCTTCCATTATATTCTATAGGGTCCGTGTGCTTCCATGATAATCTATAGGGTCCGTGTGCTTCCATGAGAATCTATGGGGTCTGTGTGCTTCCATTATAATCTATGGGGTCCTTGTGGTTTCCTAAGGTCACTGCTTGCCAGTGTGTTTGGTGGGTCCCCAAGTGCCTAATGGGATATTAAATGAGATCTCAGGCATGTAGCTGTGGTACAGGAACATGAGACCCACAATGTATTATCCCGCCATATGGCTTTTATTTCATCCTGGATTTGTTCCATTAAATGTTTGGCCCAGTGTATGTTCTTGTAGATTCTCTATCTATCTGTGCAACCACATTGGAGCCTTTAAAGGAGCCTTCAGTCCACACAAATAAATGTGCCATACTGTGCAAAAATAATACCACCATATAGTATACATGTAACATGTTTATATGCTTCTTCAGACCCCTCAAGTCTAATGATCAGAGGTCCAGGGGAGGTGATCAACATACCAAAAACTCTGGGTTACCTCTCATGGGCTCCGGTGGGACTCCCTGGAGTCTTTGGGCTTCTTTAGTGACATCACATGGGTCAGACCAGCGTAACCTGTGCCTGTGATGGTCCCGAAGGGGAGTGATGTGTGAGCCCAGGAGAGGTGAGTTCTGCAGGTGTTTGTGAGCCTCCGCTCATTATACTGTAAGACCCCGGAGTCTAGTATCGGTTTTTGGGTGTTGTATTCCCAAGGCCAGGCAGCGCCCTGTAGAGCAGATCGAACTTCATGTGACCACAGCGCCAGTCTGGAGATCTGTAAGAGAGAGAAGGAATAAGACATTATTTGTATTTTTGCAGGAAACTTTGGAATATGAAGATCAAAGCTCCGAAATCCAGGTGAGGGGACACAAATCTAAAGCAAATGTATCAAGTGTCAAAACAAAATGAAATGGTAACAATTCCCTAATTCTCTCAGGACACGAGGGGTGGCCAGAGGGGGGGTGTATTGTATATTTAGTCTTGTCCTGTCCTCTGCTGTCTCATCATGTCTGCTCTCAGGTTAAAGATGCAAAGTCAGAAGAAGATGTTCTGGATCCACAAAGTCTCCTGCTCGGGGACCGAACCTCATCTGGCCAACTGCAAAGTCCAGGTTTCTCCCAAACCTTCTAAGCCGGCGTGCAGGAACGGGATGCACGCTATAGTGAAGTGCGTGCCGGCCCCCAACTCCGGGATCGGGAACACCAATAATTTCAAGAAGGCCTTTAAGACGATGGTAGGTGACTCGTGTAATATCCAGAGATGTCTACATCATCTACATAGGATAGGGCACCTGTGTCTATGCATCTGTGTGCTCGCTCTCTCTATGGGGTGGCGGGTGCAGTTGGACTTCTCTGTCCTCAGACATCTTCACATCTCACCATTGTTGATGTATTTGCCTTTAGGAGCCCCTCGTTCGGTTGCGGTCCGGGCCCCACGCTGGTGAAGGCCGAGTTGAGGTCTTAAAAAACGGGAAATGGGGGACAGTATGTGACGATAAGTGGAACCTCCTGTCTGCAAGTGTCGTCTGTCGCGAACTCGGTTACGGATCCGCTAAAGAAGCCGTTTTAGGATCTCAGTTGGGCCAAGGTGAGATTGGAATTGGTCAATAATGTATCTAAATTGTATCAATTTTTGTTTCATTACCCCTCCCAATGGAATGTCCTTACCCTGGAATGATCCCCAGTAATGAATGAGCAGTGAAAGCGTTCTGATGATGTCATTGCTGCGGTAATCCGGTCCTTCTTACTGCGGCCTAATAATTATACCGTATCCCGTAAAGCATTAGACTTGGCCGCCGACGCGAGGAGCAGAAATCTCCCCGTTTGTGAAACAGCCGAATGCAAATGTCTAAGAAGACGAAACCTCTCCCCGACAAGACGGATTCCTCCCGCGCCGTTCCCTCCAGAAAGTGGTTTTTAATCAAATCACATTTCATCCATTAATTTTTCTTTCTCTTCGGAAATGTTTTGCGCGCGCGCGGCTTTTATCTTCACAGGGTGTTTATTATCTGTTTTGTAGCTGCCATTTTTTCTCGTTATCCTCGCGTTACAAGAAAGGCCGCCAATTTATTTGTGCCGGGGGTGAATTAGAAATAGCAGCAGATTATTCACTACAAGGGATGGGCTTTATGTTCATCATAGACGAGGCTGCAAGAAAACTTATTTAGCTCAGTCGTCTTTAAGACAGTGACCAGAAGACGTGGTGAGACTTCTCCTACGAGAGCAGCTATGTCTGATGTCTTAGTCTCCATCTTGGGGGGTGTGGGCCGCTCCACTACGATGTGTACGGGTGTAGCGTCTGGAGATACCAGTTGGTGGTAGATGTGTGGAAAGGACTATGTGGACTATGATTGTCACCTTAAAGGGATCCTTATAAGTTGTAAAAGTAAAAGCATGTGTGAATAGCCTTTGTAAGCGGTCTTCATCTCCCACCTTCTCCTTGAGAGTTGTCACCACCATTTTTGAATTGGTCTTTTCCTCTTTTTGCTAATTGTACCCAGAAAGCACAGGGGTCGCTTCCCTTGTCCTCTGAGCACAGCATTGTTATCTATACACCTCTGCCTTTCTTGTGCTCAGTAGGCCATTCCCATCCTATTCTTACAGGAGACCACGACAATATGGCTGACATGTGCAGTTGGCTGCGGTTTTGGCCATGTCGTGGTGGTCTCCTGTATTAAGAGGAGGGGAATGGCCAACAGAGCAGAAGAAAGGCGGTGCTGGATGGATGACAACGCTGTGCTCAGAGGACAAGGGGAAGAACCTCTGTACTTTGTGGGTGCAATTAGCATCAAGAGGAAAAGATGAAAAATGTTGAAAATGGCGGTGTGGACATTCAAGATAAGGGTAATGGATGACTAGTCTGTGTGAAAGAGAACCCATGTGGTTTTAGTTGTAAACATGTTTTTTCTTGATCTAATCCCTTTAAGGGATTGATGATTTGGAGGAAGTTGGAGCTGAGTTAGAGGTGAATTCACTTACAAAATTGTGTTAAAATTTCACCTAGGTGCCCTAGGCGAAGAAACTCTAAGGTCTTGTTCACATCTGTGTTGGTAATGTGTCCTGGGGTGTCTGCATGGGGGCTGACCTTGAATGGAATACCCAATGCATTTGTCAGCACTGTGCAGTGAAAGCACATGGCTCCCTATGGCCTATAATGGGGTCTGTGTGGTTGGTGTGAGATTTCTGCAGGGAACATGTAGAGAGGAAGGTAGTTTACTATGTACTTTTTTCTCTGTATGACTTGTGTGGAGTTTTTGTGGCAACGACATGGACCCCATTATAGTCTATGGGGATCTATGTGCTTTCACTGGTCAGCGCTTGCAAATGTGTTTGGTAGTGTGTTGGGGTCTCCATGTGGACTTCTTGAATGGCTTAGTGATGAAGAGGTGAATGAGGGGTAAGTGTTGTGTTTATCAGTTCCAAAGAGGTAGTTGTTGGATTCCAGTATGCACTCACCTCTGCTAAGCAGGTCTACTTCACCACACTCATATCTGCTCTATCCTGCAACCCCAAACAGCTATTCACCACCTTCAGCTCCCTCCTCTGTCCTCTTGTGCCTCCTCTGATGTCACTTATCTCAGCTGCCAACTTTGTCTGCTCACTGGCCCGTCCTCTCCTGCCAACTATCGTCCCATCTCTCTGCTCCCGTACGCCTCGTAACTGCTTGAACAACTCGTCCACTCCGAACTTTCCTCCTATTTCTTGTCCAACCTGCTCTTTGACAGACTACAGTCAGGCTTCAGACTGTGTCACTGCACAGAAACTGCCCTAACCAAAGTCACCAATGACCTTCTAACCGCCAAAGCCAAGCGCCATTACTCTGTCCTCCTCCTCCTCGACCTCTCCTCTGCCTTTGACACAGTCGACCGCTCCGTCTTGTTAGAAATTCTCTCATCCCTTGGTATCTCAGACTTGGCCCTTTCCTGGATCTCCTCATACCTCACCGACCGCACATTCAGCGTCTCCCACTCGCACGCCACCTCCTCACCACGCCCTCTCTCTGTAGGTGTCCCCCAAGGCTCCGTCCTAGGACCCCTCCTGTTCTCCATCTACACCCTTGGCTTGGGCCATCTCATAGAATCTCATGGTTTTCAGTCCTATTGCTCTGCTGACGACACCCAAATCTACATCTCTGGACCAGACATGACCTCCCTGCTGGCCAGAGTTCCAGATTGTTTAGTGGCCGTAGCCTCCTTCCTCTCCTCCCGCTTTCTTAAATTCAACATGGAGAAGATGGAGTTAATCTTTGGCCAATCCTGTATGGCCCCTCCACCTGACCTATTTATCAAAGTTAATGGAACCCCACTACCCCTGTCTCACAGGCCCGATGTCTTGGGGTAACCCTGGACTCTGGACTATCCTTCAAGTTGCATGTTCAAACTCTCAAAACCTCCTGCCGCCTCCAGCTCAAGAACATCCATAGAATTTGCTCTTTCCTCACTCCTGGAACCACTCAAATGCTCGTCCAGGTCCTCATAATCTCCTGCATAGACTATTGCAACACTTTTCTCTAAGGACTTCCAGCTAACAACCTTGCCTCCCTCCAGTCCACCTTAAATGGGTTGTCCCATCACAAGGATCCTATCTATACTGCTAGTTAATGTGGATTTTAGACTTTTCCTAAATGCATTCTTTTATCCAAACTTCTTTGTTTGGCCGCTATCTTAATGTATTCACTTAATTGTTTACACTCTGTTTCTATGGCCTTTGGGATTATTTGCTCATTTGTCAAGTGATGTAGCTGCCTGCTCTCGGGGGGGGGGGGGAGGGGCTGGGGGCAATTCTGAGCTGTTTGTGTCTGATAAGTAGCGGAGCTTCTCAGATAGGGGAGGTGAGAGCTCTGGGATTTCCGAGCTCTTATCGGTCGGTTTAATTGAGTTTGGCTGATAAGGGCTGAGATAGGGAGTCTGTTACCTCTGTATGTAATGCAAACTGACTGAAATCCAGTTCTGCTACATCAGCTTCACACTGTGGTAATTCATTTACAACCAATCCTGTGTAAGTGAAACCCTGGCCAACAATGTGCCGAGAAAAGCAGGAAGTGAAGAGAGCACAACAGCCTGCAGGTTAGTGAACAAGCGTCATGGGAATGCCCCTTTACACTGTGCTGCTTAATTCACCTCCCTCCCTGTTGATTATTTGTTGCTCCTTTCTGCCAGTCTCTCCACTGGCTACCCATAGCTCAGTCAATTGTGTTTAGGTTACCAATACTGATATACAAATATACCATCTACCACCTGTCCCCTCCATATATCTCCAACCTAATCTCCCAGTACCTGCCCACATGTAGATGGAGATCCTCCAATTGCCTTCTACTCTCCTCTGCTCCTCACACAACTGTCTCAAAGATCCCCCATACTGTGAAACTCCCTACCAAGACACATATGACTGAGCCCCACAATCACAGGCTTCAAGAAGGCCCTGAAGACTCCCCTATTCAGGAAGGCCTACACCCTCCAATAACACTATCACCGCACCGCCATCTGTACAGTCTCCCCCTCTCCTTCTGTCTCTACCCCCCTTCCCCCATAGATTGTAAGCCCTCGCGGGCAGGGCCCTCTACCCCACTGTGCCAGTCGGTCATTGTTAGTATTATATTTGTCTGTATATCTTGTGTACTGTATGTAACCCTTAAATGTACAGCACTATGGAATGAATATAATAATGTACAGCACTATGGGAATAATGGTGCTATTGAAGTAATAACAGTCTTCTGGTAGGTTGTGTCTGATAATTCCAATTGAAGTGAGTAGGAGGCAGATTATACTACCTGGCAGGTCTGGATTTTGGTGTTCAATGTGGACTAACTCCAAAAAAAAAGTGGGATTTTTCCAACAGAAAATACATCGTGTAGGAAATGAACTTTTGGTTTGTGTTGATAACATGCTGAATTGTGTTTCTGCTTGACAATATGTGAGGTTGTGTGTTGACTTTTGCTTCTGTGTTGTGCTGTTACTGGGCAGGGTCAGATCGTGGGAGTGGGTTTTGCTAAGTTCTAGATGAAATTCTGGGCTGACCAAAAACAAAAGTGGTGTTTGTTGGCTCCCGTTAATTGTAATGGGAGTTATTTTGTGATTTTCCCTGAAGATCAGAGTGTTGATGTATTTGTGTTCTCTGAAGGTCTAAGCTGTTGTTTGCCATTACCATAATTGGGGAGCGAGGGCACCTTTAGTGTCGGAGTCAGATTGGAAGTTGGGTTTGCCAGTGTGGTCTTGTGGAGTTTGCTCCTGGCTAATAAAGGTAAGATGCAGTGTGAGGCTTCTCTGAATTCAGTGTCTAAATCTTACATGTGTGCAGACAGACACCTTCTTTGGGTGATACTTGCAAACTGGATTTAGTTGTGGCTTTTGTGTCTTAATCAGCTGCAAATAGTATTTCGAGTCTTTGTTTTCTTGTTAGTGGGGGTGTTGGTGGCTGCTTAAGGGAACATTCACCCCTTGGCTCTGCTCCATTTTCTCTTGGGTTTGTTGGCTGGTTCATTTTGGCAAAAGTTTGATGTATCTTTTAGCTATTTCAGATGTGTATTTGCTACAGAATCCAGGGCAGTGGGTGTAAATGTGGATCAGTCTTATTTTTGGCTGAGCTAATAAATTGTGGGTCAGCTTTTCTTAAATGAGGCCTCAGATTCCTGGTTGTTGATTTTTTATCCTTTTTGGGTCCTTGATGTTTCCTTTGATTGTTAATACTGTCTCAAATGTGTGGTTTTGTGAGTGATTTGGGATAGAGAAGGTCTTGTCTAATAGTAGTGTAGTGTAAAATTGAGAGGAAGTTGTGTTAGTTTGGTTGCAATACCATTTATGACCAGGTGGTGTGCAGTTGGGTTGAAAGCAGCTCATTACTCCACCTAGTGGTCATATATGTTACATATATGTAATAGTGTAATGATATTTGTCTGCTCTTTTCTCAGTTGTATCCAGGAGGCATGAGTGTATTGTCAGTGGAGTAGGGACGGGGGTGTTAGTGCTGTGTGTTTGTTTCCACTGTTTTGCTCACATGGCTGTTGTTGTGTTTGTTGTAGGGTTGGGCCCCATACACATGAATGAGGTCCTCTGCACTGGGCGGGAAAAGTCCATTACTGAATGCAAGTTCAAGGAGGCCAGTATAGCCGGCTGCCAACATGAGGAGGACGCCGCTGTCAGGTGCAATGTGGCCGAGATGGGTTATTCTGAGCAGGTAAGTGAGTATTGGTCATGTTGTATATGTATACAGTCTTCTGTCTGCTGTGTATATGCTATATGTGGAGGTGTGCTATATGAACAATTGCTAAGTCCAAGAATAGTGGCTGCCAAAATTACATTGCTTCTATAGTCCAAACCTAACAAGTAGGATTGTGTAGTTAAATATGTAATGTAAGATGTGTGCAGTGCAGATATATTGTCATTGGCTTTTCAGATACGTCTGGTGGGAGGAAGAACCACTGAGGAAGGTAAAGTGGAGGTGCAGATGGTGCTCCGAGGTGTCAAGAAGTGGGGAGCCGTGTGCGGAGAGCTGTGGGGCATTAATGAAGCCATGGTGGTGTGTCGTCAGCTCGGTCTGGGCTTTGCCAACCATGCCATCCAGGTAAGAAGAGAAATCATGTTGCCTCCTGTCTGGGTAGTATTGGCTGGTTTGGTGGTCTGTTGGAGATATATGGAGTGAGGTGTTTTGTGTTGAAAAGTGTTTGCAAAGTCAGGCAGCTCTGACAGATGGAGGGGCAAGAGTTTGTGTTGCTGTGTGGAGGTTTCAGCTTCTCTTTGCTCAATGACTGGTTTGTGTAGTGTGTTGTGGTGTTGTTGAATTCAGTCTGTGGTTTCCTCAATCCATATTGTCATTGTGTGTCCTGGGTGAACCTTTTTCTGTTCCTTGCTCTTTGGGTTGTTTGCTGGTCAGTGTTTTGCTTGGTTTTCTGCTGTGGGCTATTTTGCTTCAATCCCAATGTGTTCCCAAAGTGCTTACCTGAGCAGCCTGGCGAGTTGGCTGGTGTGTAGCGGTGGAGTAGGTGTGCAGGATAGGCGGCTGGGTTGTTGGCTCGTGATCCTGTAGTATTTAGTTAGGGGCGTGATCTATTGTTGATGTTTTAATAGGTTGGTCTCTATGTTGATTGGATAATTGGAGAGTGATGTCACTTCCTGCTTAGTTTGGATATAAGTGGAAGTGGCCTTGTGGGGGAAGCATTTCCAATGCAGGGGGGCATTTCCAGGTGCAGCGTGTGTCGAAGTGCAGCGTTTCAAAGTGCACTTACGACAACTGCACTTCGACAAGGCACGCAGACAGGCCGCGGGACTCTGCCCAAATGGAGTCAGGTAAGCAAAATATACACACACACTTAGGATAATCCCCACTACAAACCCTCCACTAGCATTGACAACACTACCCTCTGTAACTCTCACCATTTTCCCGCTCACTCCTTCCCTCCACTCTCTAGATCCACCACCCATTTCCAACAAACTCCAAAATCCCAACAACTAAGTCATTAGGAAGTCTCCCAACCACATCACCAATATCACAATCTCTATCCCACAGTCTGCCACACACTCCCCACTACTTGGCCTCACGGTGCTCTACACTCCTTGGTTTCTCCTCTTTGGATCCTATGCACCCCCTCCCCTCACCATACATGACTTTTACATTCACAACTTTCCTCTTCAAACACACACACGACACAATCAATCCCACTGATTTCCAGCCAAGTCCTTGCAGTCTCCACACTCGCATACTAAGTCATCCCTACTCACAGCCTTCACTTTCTCCCCATTAGGACTTGCTCACATTCACAAGACAAATCAATCAGTCAATTTTTTTTCCTTGTACTTTTCATTTCTTAATTGTTCAAACTTTTTGAAAAAATCCAGAACAATAAAAAATGTAACTAACAAAATAAAGGACTTCATTGTTTTTGGATACACGACCTACAAACACACCATGGGAGGACACAAAGTCTGGACACAAGAACAAACACAAAGAAACAGGTGAGACTGACCACAAAACAACAACACAACAGACCACAGACTCCAGATAGATGGCAAGATCTCCACTGTGCTCTTGATATTCATAGCTAGAAGGAACTCAGAATCCAAACACCCTTCATATAAAAGACTTCTGTGTCTTACCTGCAATACAAAGATACAAATACAATTTAAAGAACACATCCAAACAATCACAAACATGTCTGTAGGTAAGATTAAGAAGGTAAGTAGATTAAGAAGACCAGGGGAACACCCAGGAAGACAAGCACATCAGCCATAGACTTCACTTCAAGCCGTAAAAGGAAAATCTAAGAGCAGATCCAAAAAGAAGGAAACGGCAATCTCACAACCAAGAGGCACCTCCAACACACAGAAGGAACACCAGGATGGAGAGTATAAAGAAGAACCAAGGTATGGCACCAGTGGACCAAAGTCTGGTCCTGATTGATGGAGTCACACAGAAAGTTACACAAGCCAAGGACTTACTTATCTACACATGACCACATTATCTCCCACTGGTAAGACCTGCTCACCCAAGGCCACAGTCCACCAAATCATATACTTATGAACCAGGAGAAACTATCCCTCCAGAGAGGAGAATCAGCCAAAAATATCACAAATTACACCATGACTCAAGGTAACCAGAACAACACAATCCAACCTCTCAGACAAAGTAGCAACACAGACCCCACAGAGCAAAAACCACAGTGGACAAAAACCAACCAACCCCCATCCACCGACAATGAAACCACTCAAACACAAGCAAACACCAAGTACAGGCCAAAGAAACAATAAGCCCAAGTACACAGGAGAGATAATCTATCAATCAACCAGGTCAAGTCCACCACAAGAACCAAACCCAGCCTATTCCAGGAGCACACCCTACGCACTCCACACCCATCCCCCCCAAGAGGAGGAATGAAGGATTCATGGCATCAAATGACCATGAGAAAATTAGGTGCGGAGAGTAGAAACAACTTATGGCAAGTGATCCAAATACATCTGGGGAACCAGATAGATAGGAACTAGAAGAGAGCCAACAAGCATGAGGATCTGCAAAGCCACCAGAGAGGACCATGGCAGGTCAGGACTAATCCCAGCTTCTCCATCTCAACCCAATCAGTAACTATGTAAAGAACAAACACCATTTCTCCAAAAATTACCACAGCCCAAGTAAGAACATCAATGCAGAACATCACACCAAATTAGCAGATTATCTAATATGGAAAGAGAGGAGGAGGAAAGCTGAACACCTGGAAGAAGGAACAGTCTCTCCACTGGAAAACACAACTCCTAACTGAGAGGTGTTGACGACAAGAAGGGCTGCTTTCTTTCTTTTCTTTCTTCAAATAAATCCCCACATTCCCACAGCACCAGCACAAGACTCACAAGAGCGGTGTGAGGGGTTACTAACAATCAATCAACCCAAAACACATCATCTGTGAAGAGACAGATTCGAAAGTCCCAATCACACACCAGAACTTCCAGAATATCAGGGCTGGATCAGCCAAGGACTCAACACAGAAATGGGGCAGCCCTGACTGATAATGATGATGACAACAATGAGTAACATAACAAATAGAGAAAAGAAAACAATCAGCAGAGGGAAATCCATTTCACTAATAAAGCACACACACCACCATCATAAACTATCCAAAACAGACAAACCACACTAGGGCAGCCATTGTCAAACACCATTCGAATGTGGAGAAGACTTTTGCCTGACAACATCTAGCTTTCAGAGAAGATACTGTCAGGGTCTGGGGTTACTGGGTGGGATGGCATACACACACAAATCCATTTTCTTTAAGCCAAAACAAAGGGAGTGCAGCAACAAAAGGAGACCATACAAAGATAAATCCCTACCCGGCTACACTCTAACTAAACACAGAATAGGTGACCTCACCTACAATCACAAAAAGCCAAAACAACCAGTAGAATCATTCCGGACACAGCTCCACAAACATCACCTCTCTCTTTAGCACGCCAGCAAAACTCAAGCAAAGTGTTGCTGCTGAAGCTGGCTTCTTACAGCTCCTTGACAAGGAGACTCTCAACAACCGAGTCACTGCCAGAACATCCCCAAAGTGTGGAGTGACAGGTCTCACAACCAATCCAACCTCTCATTCCGAAAAAACAGCCCAGTAACAGGAACTTTCAAATAACCCTCATCAGACAATAGTTATCTGCCGAGAAACGTTCTTTCTGGAGTTTTCGCATCTCTGAGATTTCTCATTCCCGCCTGAGCAGTCTGCCCATGATATACACTCCCTCCATTACCTGACCAGCCATCAGCTTACAGGACCTACAGAGGAGCAAGTGTCCCCATCAATCACATCCACAGCCCTAACAACAAACAACAAACTAAACCAACCCGCGCCTTGTGGATAAGACATGGAAGCCAAGAATTAGCACAGTTTGACCACATTCTGGTACAAAGTGTCAAGTCATAGATTACAAGTCCAGTTGGTCACCAGTCACAGCCCTCGCTCCTCAAGATCTTAATTAAACCAGTAAAACATGGAGTGAAAGATGAGAAGATCATTTCCAAAGGCAGTAAACCGCTTACACACATAGGGCAGCAGCTCGCACCACAAGCTTTACAAATAGCATTAAGTAAAACCATCAGGGCCGGGAGCCTTAACATTACCGAGACTTGGCTAAATATCAGGAACTTTCCCCTCTGTAATGGCAACTTTCAAGGAGTCAAGGGCCAAAGGAAAGGAAGAGGGAAGGAGTCAAAGTATAAACATACATGCACGTCATCGACAGAAGGGACAAATCCAGACCATATGGGAAGGTCATATAGGCAGGTATAGGAGCCCAGAAACACACCTGCAGCCACATCACGATGGAGGACAAGGTTTCCAAAGGAGTCACAAACCATATGAGGGATGGAGAAATCCCAGAGGGTCCAAAATAGTACCATGTGACTCTTATTACCCCTTTCACAATAGCATTAACTGGTGTATCAAAGCAAACATTGGGGAACGCGTATCCTGATGGGCAGCCCAAGCGGCCACTAGCTGCCAAACCAAGGAAAGGGAGGGGCAGCCCAGCAAACGCTCTGTGAGGAACCGGATTTTGTCAAGGAAACCAGCAATACCATAACCACACGTGACCACCTTACAGGCTTCTCGCATAACAACACAACGCCATACTGTCCTCTCACTATTCATACAACACTCTCACAGATGGGACCGCAGGAGGGTGCAGTGTTTCTCCAAGTGCAGCAAAAACTCCCCCAAACACCAACGGCAGCTCAGAGTCAGCACAAGGGTGGAACAAAGGGATCGGACTAGGAAATAAGGCCAATGTCCACAACCGCAAGCAAAATAACGGGTCAAGTCATTACCTAAAAAGTCATCTATTCTGGAGTGTGTTATACACGTGGGAGGAAAAGGTCTAGGAGAAGCCAAAAGGACACGTGATCCACCAGAAGTCAGACAGAGCCAGGGGACGCAGCAAGTGACATAACCCCCCCTAGCGAGGCAAAGCAGCAAGACGGGCAGAGGATTATCATGGAGGGACAAACGATCCACTCGCTAAGAAAACAAATGTGAAATCCACACAAAACATCCAGCCCACACCGTCTCACAAGCAGACCATAACCTTACAGAGGACACAGAGTAGGGAAGAGTCAGGGACTGTATGTTTGGTGTCGGTCCTTGTCCATTCAGAAGGCCCCCATGAATGACTGATAGAGCGCCCTCGGAGATCAACAACAAACACAGTAACCACAATAGGACAAGTGCAAGATGCCAAGATAGCCAGCCCAGTGTTACGGTTCTATATATATATATAATAATATTTTAATCTACAGAACCTCTAGTCTGCAAGACACTGCAGCGAGGTCCACAGGCCCAATGATGGGCGGCTGTATAACTGAATCAACCTCCACCAGTTAAGCTGCACTGGCAAATATGTGACACAATACTTAATGTGAACACGCTGCAATAAACCCCTGCCAGTTAATCTCACTGGACAGGTGCACAGTACAGCTGAAACGGCAAGGCTGCCAAGGGTTAACTCACCCCAGGTCAGCAACTAAACCTGCTCCTGCAACAGCCAGGAGAGTAAAGGAAGTATTGACAGTAAAGAGTCTATCTAAGAGCCCAAACCTGCCGCAACTCTACAGGATGGAACAGAGTCTACTGCTCCGAGCCCTGGTGTACAGCTGACAGTTCAGGACTTACTGGGCACTAACTACAGGCCTAGTCTGAACCCCTGCCTGGAGACTGGAGCCTGGCCCTGAGCTACTGTCCTTTAACAAACTTCAGTCAAAATGTGAGCACCGGGCGGGCGTCGGCTCGCACTATTTAAAGGCAAGTCTCCGCCCAATAGGGGCGGTGGTCATGACCTCACCGCTCAGTAGGGACAAAATGGCACTTAGCTTGCAAACAACTCCAATATGTCTGAGCATGCTCAGTAGGCCGAAAGCTCAACTTATACTCCAGACACCTCACTATCCGAGGCCAAGAGTCAGATTGACCCACAGGTGGCGCTATGCGCTGAGCGAGAACCCTGCGGGACCTAATCCTAGCAGCCAGCCTTACGGCAACTAGGAAATACTGAGTAGGCCAAAGGAGAGTAATGTTTGGGAAACTTCAATGTGTCCATAGAGTTATAATGCGTCTCCTAAAAATACAGAACATCCACTAACAAAGACTGAAGCTCACAGAGGGCCAGGCAGCATTTAGGATCAGAACCCAGACCCTCCACATCCAATGACATGCACTTAGCCATGGAGAAGCACAACAACCAGATCACCAAATGAGAACACAAAACACACCCATCAAGTGTAGCAGACGTCATCCTCCATGGCCAGGGGAAGCCACGCAATCCTTCAAGTCCACATCATGGACCAGAAGAGGGTCTCACAAACTAAGAGGAGCAAGAAATGGAAGAACAAGAGAGGAGGGAGAAGACAACATCAAAAAGATACACACAAAGTGAAGCAAATATTTATTGGATCCTTTAAGAGAGAGAAACAAAAAATCACAAATAAAAGCCAGCACATCTCATTGCAGAAATTTTATACTTTTATTGACATTTTACACAAATCAAAAAGTCTTTAAACCCCATCCATCCATCAAGACTCCAGGCTCCTACACACCAGCTAGACGCTCCAGACCAGCTCCTTACCCGCATCAATGCCAGCTGTCACTTATATCCACACACTCCATTCATCTCACTCCAATATCCACAACATGGCCAAAGAGCTTTCTACGGATGTCACAAACAAGAGCAGAGACCTGCACGAGAAACATGGTGGTGTGATCTAAAACACCATGACAAGCAAAAAAAGACCAAACTGAGGTGGCCGGGACAACCCACCCCACCAAAGCAAACTGGAATAAAGCTCGAGCTACATTACAAACCATAAACCGCGGCTCACACATGGCAGACACAAATCAGAGTAACAGCAACAACTTGTCAGGAACCTACAGTAGGGAAAAGAAAGAGGTTAGGTAACGCAGGAGTCAGGGGCGAGCAGAATCTACCAGTAGCCTCCAGGCCAAGGAACTTGCCTAAAGTAGATGACATCTTCTAAGTGTTGGAGAACTCCAGACTTGGGGGCGTGAGAGCCCATTCCTGTTCTGACATCTCTGGAGACAGAATGACCGAGGTCACACAGAAGGGGCCTAGATCGGAAAATGTGCAGAGAGGAGCTGAGCGACCGCTTCACCTCACAGTCACAGCAAAGGAGGAAACTCTCACGCTAAGAAACCTGGCAGCCTCACAGCACTCGGAGGAAGGGGCAGAGGTGCCATCGCTTCTGCAGGGGAATCCAGGATAAAACTGGACCTTAAGTCCTTCAAAGTCAAAAGACATGACATGTCGGGCCTTGGATAGGATGCCCGCTTACAAGGTAAAGTCGTGACCGTAGCATGTCCCATCCCAAAGAGAGAGAGTCTTGATCCTTTCAGCCAAACGGCTGTGTGCCTAGTCCTGTTTCTATTTAAGAGTAGAGGATTCCTGCAACATGGTGTTAAAGAGGGCCTCCAGGGTAGTAGGGAAGTCACACACTTGTGTAGCCTCAGGGAGACCCCAGATCCTAAGATTACTCTCTTAGCCAAGTCCTCAACTTAGCACTACATGTCCTGAACAACTCAGCATTGAACATGATCAGAGTCCTGCAGCTGAGACACATGTGACCGAGTCTGGTCGTCATCATCCTCAAGGATCTCCACTCCAGTGGCCAGAAGCTGAATGTCCTTCTTCAACTCAGCAATCTCACCACAAAAATTACACTGGCTTAAACAATGAGCGCTGTCTAGTGGCCGGTTGAGCTCCCAAGACGCATCCTCTCAGCTACACGGCATAGCCCAAAGCCACATACAGATACCAATTCACGCGACGGTAACACCCGGCAGCTCTCCGACACTCTGCATTCCTCACTATTCCCTATCTCCTCAATCTCCTGTCCCAATATGGCCACCATTCACTGTAATGAAAACCTCTACATGCACTGGATCTGGCGACTCTCCCCTCCGCTCGAAAATGTACACACAGGAGCCGGAAACAGCGGCGTTTCTTCAGCGGTGCTCCGGGTGTGCTGAATATCTGTAGAGACAATCACATACGCCTGTAGATTTCCTTCACTTCACATTTATGCTGAAGGCCTATAAGCTCTGCCCTTCACCTTCATCTCTTCTGTCTCCCGTAACCCTAAAAGACTCAGTGAAACATTTCACTCCTTACTCACTCCCAAGGTGCAGCCGCCATTCACAGACCTTAGGACAGAACACCTGCCCACCTATTTCCAGAAAATCACCGCTCTGCATTCACTCAATTAACTAAGTCAAACATCCTCGATTATCGGAACCTCCCACGCTCGTATACAAGACTTCTCCCGAGCTGCACCACTTCTCTGGAATGCTCTACCCCGGACAATCAGATTAACTCCCAATGTCAACAGCTTCAAGCGCAAACTTAGCAAACAGCCCGAGCGCAATCCTAATGGAAAACCTTCTGTAGTTGGAAACCTGCCTCTGGCCACGCTCCCACATTACCCCCTAGGATAGGATGTCTTCTCCAACTGCAACTTTATACATCCAGCTGCCATCTGCTCATTATCACTCAACTGGTGATGGCTCAGACAGCTTTATACATTGTGGGGAAGGGAGCTTGGGAGCAGCAGTGGTGCACAAACAACCAGTCACAGACAGGGACACATCTACAAAACATGTTTATTGAGAAAAAAAAACAAAAAACAAAACATAAGGTCGAGAAACATTCACATCATGCACATAAAGTGAGCAAAACAATATACAGCCTTACGCTGGGTTCACACCAGCGCCCGGACTCCATTATCAGGTTTCCCTCTTCTGCCAGCAGAAGACAGAAACCTGTCATGCCGAGGTCAGCTGTGAGCGCCGGTGAGCGTTTTAGGCTCTCCACAACAAAACCGGTTTTTGGAAACCGGACACAGATCACTGCATGTCCAATTCTGTGTCCGGTTAACAAAAAAAACAAACAAAAAAACCCCACCTTTTACCACAAACAACATAAAACGCTCACTGGCGCTCACGGCCGGACACTCATTCAAATGAATGGGTTTGAAAGATGCCAACAGGTTTCCATCCCCTGCTCCTGTTTAGTGCAGGAAACACAAACCTGCAGAACAGAGTCCCGGCCGCAGATGTGAACGAGCCCTTACATTGAGGCAAAACAGTGTCAGACTAAATCCTGCTCATTTGAGCCCTAACTAAGCACGAAATACTAACTGGACATGCCGTTTACTACCAGCCACAGGAATCTACAGGTTATCTCTGTCAGGACAGAGCCAGGCACTACCTCTCACTCCCAGGATCTGCCCTGAAGTGCAGACTCTGCAGCCATGTATGGCCCAGTCATGAGCCCACAATCTACACCTGGGCTGAGGACTCCTCCAGACCCGCCCTGGACCTCACCTATGTCACTAACCTGAGGCTGATATATCGGGACTCCAGCACTCCGCCTGTCACCCTCTCACAATATGTGTAATGAAAGTAATCTCTATCGCAGAAATGGCCAGACCGCTGTATAAGCAATGCTACCTCCAATCCCACCCTGCTACCACTTGGGGCACCACCTCTACTTCATAGATTATAAGCTCTCACGAGCAGGGCCCTCAGTCCTATTGAGTGAATTGACGGGCTGCAGAATATGTTGGCACTATACAAATAAAGTTTTTTATTCATAATAATTAAAGCAAAATAAAGAGAAATATCAATCCCAACAATATTTGGTGTGACCTTTGCCCTTTGGAGGAGGAGTCCTGCAAGGGATGATCTGACCCCCACGGATATAGCCCTAATCTCAACATCATCCAGTCTGTCTGGGATTACATGAAGAGACAGACGGATTGGAGCAGCCTACATCCGCAGAAGGTCTGTGCTTCGTTCTACAAGATGGCGGCGGAACTACCTCCCTGCCGAGTTCTGCCAAAAACTATCTGCAAGTACCGAGAACAACTGACAGAAGGCAGAGGGCAAAGGTCACACCGAATATTGATGGGATTGACATTTCTCCTTTCATCATTCATCGACAGAAGGAAACCGTTAACCCTTCTGTTTCTGGAAGCTTTCTTACCCTACAGCATTTCTCGCCATACGTGCCACAAACATTTCACCATTTTGTGGAAATTTTAGGAGGTCGTCTCAATTTATATGGTTTCGGTTATATAGTCTTCACGATTTTGTGTTTGCCTTTAAAGGGCTACAAAGGACAGGCTACAAATCGGACTCTTACCACTTCCACCGATCGGTTGTTTGTAGGGGTTATGGCACACGTACGATCGGTTTATCTAATAGCAGAGGGGTGGGAGATGACATTTTCATCCAACTTAATGGGACAAAGCAGGAACAAGGCGCACCGCTACAACTAAGTGCACGGCGTGCAGGTCTACTGACTGGCCAAACAGTCAAAGCCCCTGCAAACAGCGGAATGGTGGGGGTGCTGAGGTTAAGGCTTACATTGATCCGATAGCGATGGCCCAGCTTAAGTCTAGACCGGTATGACATCTATCTCAGGAGTACTTCGACTGGTGGTCCACAGTCAAAAACATGGACCTGCAGATTATTGCACCTCTCTTATCTTCGCTGTAGGAGACCTGGTACTGGCAAGGAACTACCGGTGCCGAAGACGTTGTGATGAGCGGCGTGCGCTGCGCAGGCACGGAGATGTCTATCCATCGGTGCCGCCACCATAGTGTGGTGCACTGTCCGCGAGGTGGGGGGCGCCGAGCCGCTGGAGTTACCTGCACAGAACGTAAGTTGTATGAACGGTTGGTAAGCAATGGTGGAGTTGCTGGTCCTAGGGAAACATGTCCCTGGTCCTCAGCCCCAGATAGAAACCATATATGTCCCAACTATAGTGCAATAACTGTATGTAACGTACCGCCAGATGCTCCAGACCTCATCCTCAACGCCCAACTGGTCCAAGAGTCCTCCTACCTGGAAGACCGACCCCTGAGCATGCTGGAGTGCGCCCACGAGGAGGAGTGTCTGTCCAAGTCTGCCGATGACATGGCCTGGCCCTACGGACACCGAAGACTTCTACGCTTCTCGTCTCAGATACACAACATCGGGAGGGCGGATTTCACTCCACGGAACGGGAGGCACACGTGGACCTGGCACGAGTGTCACAGGTAACCGCTACAAGGGACAAAAACTAGGCACATAGTAGATGAGGATGGGCAAAGACATTAAGTCCAAACAGAAGAAGCCAAAAAGCATTGGCTCCTACCAATTGCCCCAACTTTCCAAGAAAAAAAAAAGAGCGCCACACCTGTGCAGAGGTTGTGACTGGTATTGCAACTCAGTTCTAATGCAGGAACTAATACATCTGCAATGCTACATACAACATGTGTGGCACAGTTTAGGAAAGAAAGACAATGTACAATTTGGGGTGGCCACAAAATAGATAAATATGGCTAGTTGTTTTTTTTTTTTAATTTTTTAATTTTTTTTTTTTTTGGGGGGGGGGAAATTGCTCCACACCTATGCACAGCTTGTCCCTTATCCTGCCACTCAGTTCGGTTGACTTGGATAAAGTTCACCTGTAATACTGCATACAATCTGGCCACAGGGGTGCCGCTGTTTGGAAAGGAGAGAGTGCTACAATAAAAATTACAAAAATGGTTGCTTTTTACAACAAATTGCGCCACACCTGTGCACAGGTTCCTTCTGGTACTGCAGCTCAGTTCCATAAAACAGAAAAGCAATACTACAAACACCCAATCTACGTATGTGTCCAAGTAGTAGTTTTGTCACTTAGGGGTGAATACACGTAGTATATGACCATGTCAATGACCAGCGGCAGATACAGGCATCCCTCTCCCTCGTACACATTACACCACAGAATATTCCTCAGGTTTATCTTATATAACGTTACAAAAATAGCGTCAAGGTCCAATTACACCGTCTCATTATATCGGGTTATCGGCCCCGGCCGGCGCTCACGCTGCCGAGAACGATCCGGAGTTGTGAGGGTGTCAGACGCCTTCCTTCCTAACAAGCCCTCTCTCACAGCGGTGACTTGTCAGGAGCAGCAGGCGACGTCTAAGCCCCGGGAAAGTCATTTCTAGAAGCAGAAAACCGCGCGTCGCTAATATCCGCTCCCCCCGGCGTGTTCTATCAGAGCCGCGAGCCCCCGGCCGCCTGCTCCGGCAATTAGCTACAGACAAAACGCACTAAACACTACATTATACCCCGAGATGGTGGGCCGCCATTCTGAAAAACAAACACGTTGCCGCGTACCGCCATCGCCGCGCTGAATGCCATACATTCGAAATCAACAAACAGAGATTCCAAACGCTGACAGATGAAAGAATGGCGCACCGGCAGAATTTTTTATTTGTCTTGGAACAAAATAACAAACAACAACGAAAAACCAAATATAAAAGCGAAAAAACAAAAAGCAACAACATTGAGACCGGCACAATAACGGCAGAGCGCAATTTGTTATTTAACTCCTTGTACGTAAGGAAAAAGGGAAACAAATAGAGGAGACGTTGAGACGATTCACAAACTCGACTCTGCGACGCTAAACCGCCACCGCAGCCCCTGAGGATTGGTGCGGGTCTTTTAGAAGTCGGACCCCATCAGATTATAAAGTGATTGCATCTAAAATTAGGGGGATTGTGCCATGAACTACACTCATAGGATACAAGAGAAAGGTCTGATCGCAGGGACCACAACCCATCCTAAGAATGGAGGTCCCAAGCTCCATACTATTAGACTCCTAGATTTGGGATCCGCCACTGGCCAGTCCCCTCTTGCTCTCCAGCCCACCACCCCATATCACACACGAGGATGCGAAACAATATCAGGACATCACGTCTTGACATTGTTCAGGATCCAGATGTCATGTGCGCACATTACGGACGGATGATAAGTATAGCGTATAATACCGCCTGCTATCTATAGGATGACCTGGGTTTTCGTGGCGGGGTGCTTTGTGATTTTCCTCGTGCGCACGCTGTATATTCTGGACTTCTCCTCACCCCATACTTACTATTTCTGCTCTCCATAAATCAGAGATGCTCGATCACACATCTCCACAATGCTCCCATACTGTGAGATATTTTAGAGCGCCGGGTGGGTGGATTCTTTATATTCTCTCCGGTCCTGAAAACCTCGATCAATAGACTCTGACTATAATCTCTGCAGCTCCCAGGAATGACTATATACAGTATGTACAGGCTTACCCTATATACCACTGTGTGGGGGCAGCACACATGACCACCATATTCTTTGCACTCCAGGCATTACCACAGTATTGAAGTTTTCACCCATTACGACCTCCTGACATTGAACGGCTCCAAGGTTGCTGAAGGACATAAAGCTAGTTTTTGCTTGGAGGACACCAACTGTGGGAAAGGTAAGTACCAATCCAGAAACCAATGGACCTAAAGCTTTACTAGAGGCTTCCCTTTAGGGTGAAGGCTAGTCTTTTCCCCTGTGTTATGACCCATGGGATTGGGGTCAGGGATTGGTCAGTCTACTTCGAATTTTACTAAACCATAGGTATGGGGACATAAGGAGGAGATGGACTGGAGGGCTTCCAGTTGAGAAGCCAAAAGAGGGCCATGTAAGGTCTGTTATGGGTATCATAAAGAAGATTGCGGCTCCCATGGTTCCAGTCCCGTGCCCGTATGCTTGGTCATCAGGTCACCATAGTCCAGGTTATCATGGGCTCTCTGGCCTTCACAATAACTGATCTAGGTGGACGGACATTGACCACATGGTAGGGGAAGACACCGGCGCCATAACTCAACTCACTCATCTCTACAGTATGATCTATCCAATGGGCAAAGTTACTTTGATCTATATAGATTGTAAGACTATACTCCAGATATTGCATCCCCCTTACCAATATATATGGTGGATATAGCTAAGCCCCATTATTTAGATTGAGGGTCACCATACTTTTGGCCATGTGGTATGGGCACAGTGTGTACAATGAGAATTGAGGATTAAGGCCTGGTTCACATCTGCGTTCAGTATTCCATTCCGGGATTCCGCTTAAGAACCCTCCCAACACTATAACAATGGCAGTCAAAAGTGGTGGTGAGTAATGAAACCACACGCAATCCACAGACTATAAGGACCTGCCCTGTGATCCCATAAAAGCTACTATTTGTATCAATCAACTGTGATCGCTAAGCCAAGCTTTGGTTAGCCACACCGTTTTCCTACAGTGGCCACTGCAGGGCAAAAGCGGTATTACAAATATACAATTCAAATGAGCGGGTGGCTATGTCATGTGGAGTCCTCCGGTAGGCTGCCCAGGACAGGAGTTGGTCCCACTAGTTAGGCAATGACCAGTTTGTTGCCCGTTACATACGTTTTATTTGTGATATTGATCTCCATTTATATTATAAAGTAAATTAGCAACATTCCAATTTCGGGATAAAGATGAAGCCTCAGCACTTTCCCCCACCCCCGCACTATTTTCACTTTAATATTTTGTGGTGATCATTTTACGCATCGCCTGTCATCTCCAATAATGTCCCCTTTCGTCTCCTAAACTAATTGATATTAGACATTTAGAGCAGAAATTGGAAAAATACTCAGCAGCGAATATCATATAGTTGTGAGTATAACAGTGTCTGTATATACAGGGATACAAAGGAGGTACGAATGCGCCAACTTCGGTGAACAAGGCATAACCGTGGGATGTTGGGATACCTATCGGCACGACATTGACTGCCAGTGGGTGGATATCACAGATGTCGGTCCCGGGGACTATATATTCCAGGTGAGAAGGTCTGATCTGAGGATTTTGGTATAGCCAACATTTCCAGTCCAATGCTCAATTTACCCATCTTCAGATCCCAGAGTATAATAAATGGAGGCCCGGGGGAGGGGAGAGAATAGAAATACACATTTTGCAGAGTTGTCAAGATTTCCTCTAACCATCTAAGTGGTGACATCTTTTGTCTTGATTGGTTATCAAAAGATACAACTATGAATGCAGGAACTTTCTATGGTCTGGAACTTGTCAGAAGCAGAGTCATAATGTCCAGATTGTAGCCAGGTTATCTTCTCATACATGTAGTGTCCTCCTGATAACCAGCCATGATGTCCTTATTGTGGTCGGGTTATCTTCTCATACGTGTAGTGTCCTCCTGATAACCAGCCATGATGTCCTTATTGTGGTCATGTTATCTTCTCATACGTGTAGTGTCCTCCTGATAACCAGCCATGATGTCCTTATTGTGGTCATGTTATCTTCTCATACGTGTAGTGTCCTCCTGATAACCAGCCATGATGTCCTTATTGTGGTCGGGTTATCTTCTCATACGTGTAGTGTCCTCCTGATAACCAGCCATGATGTCCTTATTGTGGTCGGGTTATCTTCTCATACGTGTAGTGTCCTCCTGATAACCAGCCATGATGTCCTTATTGTGGTCATGTTATCTTCTCATACGTGTAGTGTCCTCCTGATAACCAGCCATGATGTCCTTATTGTGGTCATGTTATCTTCTCATACGTGTAGTGTCCTCCTGATAACCAGCCATGATGTCCTTATTGTGGTCGGGTTATCTTCTCATACGTGTAGTGTCCTCCTGATAACCAGCCATGATGTCCTTATTGTGGTCGGGTTATCTTCTCATACGTGTAGTGTCCTCCTGATAACCAGCCATGATGTCCTTATTGTGGTCGGGTTATCTTCTCATACGTGTAGTGTCCTCCTGATAACTCAACCACAATAAGGACATCATGCAAAGTAGATGCAAAGTATAAAGTTTGGATACTTTGTTTCGCGTTCGCTTCCATTCTATATAAAGTTCTGTTAGTAATATCCTGGAATAAGCTCATTTTACTGACAGCGCGCTATTATGTCACCGCTTGCTTAATATGCAGCAATGTGCGCTCAGCCGGCTGAGAAGTTGTGAAGTGCGCGCCTGTTTGTGTCATTACGATGACAAGTTCTGTAGAGAATTTAGCAGGTTTTGTTTTCTGACAAGCGATCGCAGGGATCCCGGCCAGGATATTGTCAATGTAGATTGCGTCTGCTGTTCCCCATCCCGAAACGGTGGATGATGAACGTAATCAGTCAGTAGGGGAGGGGTAGAGATGTCGGAGGGTCTGGGCACTTGGCCAGTATGATGCCTAATAGTATAACTTGGAGATAGAAGTTGGCGAGTCTCCCTCGGAGGGTTCAGGGCCTCAAATTCTAACTGCTTTTGGGGTAACTGTATCATAAAGTGACAAATTTGCAAAAAGTTGCAGGTTTGGCTCTAACTTAGAGCATAACCAAACCTGTATTATGCTACGGGGTCCCTTCATATCCTATAGTACGATCGGATCAAAACAGGCAGTCACAAATTGCAAGGCTCACCCGACGCTGCACCGATCCGGTACTCAAACAAATCCAGCCGAGGCCTTCGCACTGAGCTGCACGGGCAACAATAAAACAGAGAAAACATGGCCTTTCATTCCAGAATAAAAATTGAAATGCATTTTCGGTTTTTGCTAAAAATCCATTGGACGACCCCCGAGTGCCAATAAATCAGTTTCTTATATAAAGGGCCGGCAATTTTTTGTGTTAGTTTGCAAGTTAGATGAAATAAATATGAGCGGGAGCTTCTGGTAGCGGCCCTGTCTCCGGCACCGCATTACTCTTCATCAATCTATAGTCATTACCCACAATGTCAGCGGGGTAAAGATACAATTCATTGTGCAGCTGTTTGATATATCGCCGGCCCATTACCACAATACTGCATGTGCTGACCTTGGGTCTAAGGTTTACAGCCGTATTAGCTCTTCCATGCATCTAGCAGATTGGCTGAGCGCAATTCCTATAGACTCTATTAGATTGGAGAATTTTATTTCCCGTGTTGTAAAATGAATAATATAGAGCGCCGGCCGCCTCTTCCTTATTATTTATAGGTCGTCCTGAACCCAAAATATGAAGTGGCCGAATCGGATTTCACAAATAACGTGATGAGGTGTCGGTGCAAGTATGACGGCCATCGGATATGGATGCATAGTTGTCACACAGGTAAAGGGGGCTTAAGCTGCGGCTACGCTGGATAGAGAGGAGGCAAAGGCCAGGGTCTTAGAGACAAGAGAGAACCGTAACAATGCCAAACAAAATGGACCCCTTTGAACTGAGAACTGTTGCCCCGTTCCATTTTGATGGCTTCCAGGACCTGTGAAGTTTCAGACCCCCGAAATGGGGGAAGACCAGATCCGATTGGACCTCCATGTCTCCAGAGGCGACATAGCAGCTCCATGAGACACTTCCATATATGTTATAGGACTGGGGCATACAAACACTTTGGTGTCCCCCACCATCAAATTTGGTTAGTGGCCCAGTCAGCAGCACTGCTGGGTGGTGCTCTTACAACACAACACTTCCCTCCCAAAAAGTGGGTCAACTTGCCCTACCATTGCAAGACGTCTCACACAGTAAGACAACCTTAAAGGTCTGGCAAAGAAAGTCAACAAATCTTGACCGGAATATAGCTAAGAAAAGCTTTGCGTGATCCCAGATCAAACATTGAGCCTTGTAAGTACAGTTATGACAAAAGCCACAAAACAGGTGGGCTATGTGCCCCCTAGGAACCCAGCAAAACAAGGGAATCTCTTGTCATTAGGGAGGGGGCTACCATACACCATGTATGATGACACCAGGTTTCTGGGCCCAGGAGGCATTTACACAAACACCCCAAATGGAATTTAAGGGACATTTAGGGATTGTTGATGACTCCACTGCCTGCCAAAGTACATGGAGGTACATGGGTGAAACAACACTGAAGAAACCATAGCATGGGGTACACAACTTATTTTAGGAAGGGTTCGCTTACCAGGTCTGCAGTCATGTGAAGGTCCGAGCTGGACATCAGCCTTAAGGTGTTGTCTTGTTATTGTTTCATGGATTCTGTAGATCAAGATTTATTAATTTAATGTGAAAAACAATTAAATTCAGACCAGACCCAAAAATTACCCGACCACCAAACTCCTTTATACCAAAGATAAGACCCCATACCACGTCCTATAGAATATATAATTACCGTTCCTAGGGCCTCTTCACTTCCAGCCACCACCACGTACAACATCCTCTTGATGGTAAACCTACTATCATGGATACATTCCATCTAGGGTGGTAGACTTGCGGGGTGTGGAAAGTGGTGTCTTCCATTTGGGTACCATTGCCATTTGAGCTGCTATGGGACCTACCAGGTTAAGGTTGGCCCACTTGGGAGTCAAACCATTGGTGGTGAAGGAGACTGTCCAAGCATAATGGAGTTCATGGACACCATTGTCCTCATTTTTTTTTTTTATCTCCTCAGGTGATGCCTACAGTGCGGATTTAGAAGAAGAATTTGAGAACCAGCAAAGACTCACAAACAACCTCGTGTAGAAGTGTTTACAACCACATCTGGTGCTCCAGAAAAAACAGAATCCAAGATGATTTTCAACTTTGATATAAAAGGAGATTCAACCCCAAACCTGTCCCTTAAAAAAAATCCCCCCAAAAAACCCACCAGACAAGCCAAACTCGACTTCATCAGATATAGGCTGTTCCAAACAACTCCCTCCATGATTGGAAAAGGGCAACTGAATGGGGAACTGGGATGGATCCACAAGGTCAATCAAGTCTTGCAAAGAACTTCTGAGAACAATTTGTACTTTTTAAAAAAAAAATGGTGACAAATTTAAGATTGAACCGTACGAAGAGCAAAATTTTTGCCCTCGAAAAGTTTTGGTGTTCCTCATCTTGTCGGTTACAGTATAGTGGTAGATGCCAGCAACCTGTGACCAAAAGATCAACCACAACTTGTGTCTAACCAGGAATACGTTGGCCATGCGTTATGCCCCCTAAAGGACTGGTCGCGTGACAACTAAACTCCAATCAATTGGAGCTTTGGAAAAAATAAGGCTGGAATCGATGCATTATGGGATTTACGTCACTTTAAGATATAGGATTTATACATTTCCAGACCAGATCGTGGTGGGCATCCTACATGGGGTTTGACCGATGCAACATTACGCGATGATCGGAGTTTCTCTTAAAGGTGCTTTACATGTTTCTTATAAAGCCTGTAGACTTTAAGTCATCCAGACTCATCGGTGCTCGCCTATTAAACCTGCAAATAAAGACTTCATGGGGCAACCAATATTCACGAAAAATACAATTTGAAACCCCCCACCCCCCAAAAAATAAAGAAACAATGTACAGTATGAATAGGTATTACCACAATTGTGATGTCGTCGTACACCGTGTACCTCACCAATCAGTAAATAGCCAGGAAATTTTGACCATTGGAATTACTTTTGTATTGTAACAAAAATATTCTTTACGGAACAGTTTACTTTGACACTGTCTACAAATGGCAGAACCATTAAAATTGACTTTTTCGGTACCATTTTGTTCTTAATGTCTAGCTGTGGAGTTCTTCCTGTGGTTTTGTTCATGAAAAATAAGTATTTATGTTAAGAAAATTGGAAATTTTGCAAAAAATTTAAAAAACTAAACACATCTAGCTGATTGGCTTACTTACCTTTATAGCTTCTCCATAAAGGGAATCTGTCAGCAGACCCTCAGCCCCCGAAAATGGGTTAGGGACTCATACAATGTTCTCTCCTTCTAAATGTAGATAGTCAATATGTACATTACCTCTTAGGAGCAACGACCACGCCTTTGTTGCACCAAAAAGTTCATCAGCCTATTGACAAAAACAGCGATACCATATAATGGGAACAGAGGTAACGATTGACAAGGGTAAAGGGGAAGGCACTGTTTGATTCGGGTAACCCTAACTGGGTTCTGGTGACAGATTCCCTTTAAATGCTCATAGAATTGGGTCAAAAATGGCGGAACCCCCCACCACCACTGAGATAATCAATAAGCTATATGTACCCCAAAATAGATACTACTGAAATCAACTAAAACTACTGCTACTAAATCAACAGAAAAATAAAGTTACATCTCTCGGAACGCGACAACACAAAAACAAAGCTACAAATTCTAATGTTCTTTAACACCGCAATGGCTTCAGTCCGGAAAGAGTTAAGTGTTTTTGTTCCCCCCCTCCCCATAGCCTAATTATTAGGGAGCTCCACTTGTTTATTTGCTACTTGTAAGATCTTTACGAGTATTTTATGAAAACCGTCATGCGGCCGCTACAAGGACCAGACGCGGAGTTCTGCCGAAAGGTCAAAAATTGCAAACAAAATTTCAAATTTGCCCAGACTATAATTTTCTTTAAAATTGATTCGAAAATATTATTGATTGGACAACAGAAGGGTCAAAGCATCTGCGAGCTCGGGCGGGCGTCTTACTGATGAACTCCCTGGATGGCGGCAGATCTCGCGTTCGCTTTCTTCCCATGGTAACAGTGAGAGGTTGTTCAATCAAGGTTTTTAGTGAAGAATTTGCTCATCATGGAGACGCCATTTTACAGAATTTGATTCTGGTCTGTAATTTCGACTAATGTTCCAGTGAAAGGCAAAGTCGGTTTTTACGGCGCCCGCAATGGAGAAGTAATCAGAGAGGTAAAATTTGGAATGTGCCCCCCCTCCCCCCCATGCTAGCTGGATTGTAATAGAGAAGTAAAATGAACGACTACTGTAGATTTAGTGTAGGAGAACAGACCCGTGATCGGCTTTAACCCCTTAACCCCTGGGCTGCACAGGAAGCTTTTGGAGCTGTGGCTTTAAAGGGGTCATCTAAAGCAGATGGGGAGAGGGGGGGGGACAGGAAGCAGACAGCTCTGTTCTCTGAGTAGTGGCCAGATCAGGTACTGCAGATCAGTTCCCATTCATTTCAATAGGACCTGAGCAGCATTGACCCCGTTCTGCTGTCTGCTACCTGCTCCTTTTTTTAATGTGTCAGCTGCTGATAGTAGCCAATTGGTGCCGGGTCTGGGCATTGGACCCCTTTATCATATGTCATCAATAGCAGATGGGGACGAAAAAAAAAAGGGGGGGGGGGTGCTTACAGAAAGCAGACAGCTCCGTTCTCTGACTTGTGGTCAGATCAGGTCCCATTCGTTCCCACCCGTTCTGCTGTCTGCTACCTGCTCCATTTTCGACTTATCAGCTGAGAACAGCCAATTGGCACCGGGTCCAGGCATTCGACCCCTTTATCATATGTCATCAATAGCAAATGGGGGAGGAAAAAAAGCAGACAGCTCCGTTCTCTGAGTAGTGGCCAGATCAGGTCCCATCCGTTCTGCTGTCTGCTACCTGCTCCATTTTCTACTTATCAGCTGAGAACAGCCCATTGGTGCCGGATCCGGCAACTCGACCCCTTTAGGATAGGTCATCAATATTTTGAATCCCATTAACATTCCTACAAACAACTCCAAGGGGCAACAGGATACCAGGGGGCATCCTAAGGATATGTTCACATGATGGAAAACAAAGAGGGATTCATCTTCATTTTCCGTCACGTATATTGGGGTGCAGAATCTGCCGCAATAACGAGTAGGATGGTGATTTTTTTAGCGTCCTGCTTTGATCTCTACATCCCATTTAAAACAATGGGCAGATTCCGGGTGTCCCCAAATCCAAGGAAATTCCGCAGAGTGAACCCTAATGATAAGAAGCAAACGGATACAAGAAACACCCAAATCAAGACTAATGGTATGTCTAATCCAAGGCTGGAGGAGGAGCAGGAAAGGGATTCGCAGACCAAAACCAATCCCGATGTCACGCTCCTCCTCCACAGATTTGGCACTCAATTTCTCAGAGTGGAGTGTTCCTTTAAATCTATTTTTTATGTACAAGCTCTCTAATGGGGACATCATTTCATTCTTCGCACCGGGATCGATGGTCTCCCTACAGATCTCTGCTGGGCACAAATAAATTAGGAAACAAATTGTTTGAGGAAGCCAAATATGAAAACCGCTGCAAAGATCAGACGCAAAGCGGGAAACGCTGGTGGAAATGTAGATGGTTTTATCTGCTACACCCGCCTAAATATTAGACTGGGCGCTCCGCGGCTAATGAGGCGCAGCATTGATACCGTATAATTATTTCTAAAAACAAACACGAGTTGCGGTGACCCCCTCGTAGCGGTTCAGCCAGATATTAGCGTCCCCGGCATAGATTGTCCGTAAACGTGCCGAGCCGAAGAATCTCATTAGGAAACTTGATACAATATCAACTTCAAAAAGGAGAAAAAGTCTTTGTTTACGGATAAATGAAGAGAAGGAGGAGGGGGAAGTAGACAACACGTCTTAGATCTGCAAAGGAAGACGCTTATCCTGGAGAGATGCTCAGTGTCAGCGCTCAGCGAATCCTTTATACAACAACACTGTTATATAATAGCTATGGCTACAAAAAGGAAGACAAGATATCTGGCCATCTCCAAGTCGGCCAGACACAGCAGATAACTGGAGCGGGGATTTACCAGGCCTTTGCCTCATGCCCTGGGTAGTTATGTAGAGATTGCAGGAGACAACAAGCTTAGTGGTTACAAGAGTGTTACAGAAGGCAACAAGCTTAGTGGTTACAAGGATCTTAAGGAATGTAACAGGCTTAGTGGTACAAGACTCTTACAGAAGGAAACAGGCTTAGTGGTTACAAGAGTCTTACAGAAGGCAATAGGCTTAGTGGTTACAAGAGTCTTACAGAAGGCAACAGGCTTACTGGTTACAAGAGTCTTACAGAAGGCAACAGGCTTACTGGTTACAAGAGTGTTACATTCTATAAGATCCTTGAAACCACTAAGCTTGTTGCCTTCTGTAACAGGCTTAGTGGTACAAGACTCTTACAGAAGGCACCAGGCTTAGTGGATACAAGGATCTTACAGAAGGATCTTAGTGGTTACAAGAGTCTTACAGAAGTAAACAGGCTTAGTGGTTACAAGAGTGTTACAGAAGGCAACAGGCTTAGTGTTTACAAGAGTCTTACAGAAGTACACAGGCTTAGTGGTTACAAGTGTCTTACAGAAGTACACAGGCTTAGTGGTTACAAGTGTCTTACAGAAGTACACAGGCTTAGTGGTTACAAGAGGCTTACAGAAGTACACAGGCTTAGTGGTTACAAGAGGCTTACAGAAGTACACAGGGTTAGTGGTTACAAGAGGCTTACAGAAGTACACAGGCTTAGTGGTTACAAGAGTCTTTCAGAAGGCAACAGGCTTAGTGGTTACAAGAATCTTACTCAAGGCAGTACTTTTTTGTGTTGCTCCTCTCATGTCTTGAGACGGCAGACTAGCTGGTCACTTTACAGGTCACTTATCTTCACAGGATTTGGTCTCACACCAGTCTTAGGCAGTAGGGCGTGGTATCTCTCATCAGTCACAGTTGTCTCATGTTGTCAGACGTGTTCTCTCTCCAGTCTAGGTAGCCACAGGGACACATTATTGTGGGTCCACTACTCTTCTTTAGCAGTCCAGAATCAGGAACACCTTGGATTCGAATTTCAGCACCCTCACAGGTCTCAAGTAGGGAGGGGATATAATGTCCCCTTAGTACCTCTCCCACGGTATAATGTCATTGCCCCAAGCCATACAGTATGTGGCCCAGGGAATGTGTGGCAAGTAAGATTCTCTAGGTTAAGAATAGAAAAAGGACCGGTGCCCGTATGTTGAAAAAAGATAATGATCTATCAGATGCAGCTCCGCCCGGGCACCATCCAAAGGGTGGTGAACAAACATAGAATACAAATGGGCTAAAAACTGGGAATACAGGGAGCGCTACTGAGTGAAGAGTGAGTTCAAGGGTTAATTGGTAGCAATATAAATTGGAACCAATAAAGTGACGTTACCAATTAACCCTTGGACTCACTCTTCACTCAGTAGCGCTCCCTCTATTCCCGGTTTTTACCCCATTTGTATTCTGAGTAAGATTCTCAATACTCACCACTTTTAGGACTCCATGCTCCTTCTCTGGTCCTGGCCCATATGGCACAGTGATGCTGATGCATAGAAGGAGCAGGGATGTCCTAGGAGAGGCGAGTACTAAGAATTATACTCGCTGCTCACTCCCCAGGCCTTGTCCTATCAGTGAGGACTCATTGGTAACCTCACTGGTCAGCAAGGGGGCAGTTTTAACCATGACACTTCCCCCTTGTGTATACCCATGAGGGTGATTTGTCTTTTCCTTCAAGACTCTTCTCTGGGATACTGGCCAATTTGTGAGCACAACATTTCTCAGACTTTGTAACTACCCGATACGTCGCACAGAGACTTACAGAGTACAGGTATATGTAAGGAACTGTACAAGGAGGCGTGAGAGCGTATAGCTATATGTGACTCCGACTCAGCACAGTGGTCTAGGCCTTAGAGACCTCACCCAATATACTATACAAGTCTGCCTGTCCTACCAGGCATCTGCACAAGTCTATGCATACATTCATGTCATTATACCAACATAGAACAGATACTATTAGAAGTACAGCCGATACACATTTGTACTTACCACGTGCCATGTTATACTGGTGTCCACCTCCGCAGCCCCTACTTACCACGTCACATGTTATACTGGTGACCACCTCTGCGGCCCCTACTTACCACGTGCCATGTTATACTGGTGACCACCTCTGCGGCCCCTACTTACCACGTGCCATGTTATACTGGTGACCACCTCTGCGGCCCCTACTTACCACGTGCCATGTTATACTGGTGACCACCTCTGCAGCCCCTACTTACCACGTGCCATGTTATACTGGTGTCCACCTCTGCGGCCCCTACTTACCACGTGCCATGTTATACTGGTGACCACCTCTGCAGCCCCTACTTACCACGTGCCATGTTATACTGGTGACCACCTCTGCAGCCCCTACTTACCACGTGCCATGTTATACTGGTGTCCACCTCTGCGGCCCCTACTTACCACGTGCCATGTTATACTGGTGTCCACCTCTGCGGCCCCTACTTACCACGTGCCATGTTATACTGGTGTCCACCTCTGCAGCCCCTACTTACCACGTGCCATGTTATACTGGTGACCACCTCAGCAGCCCCTACTTACCACGTGCCATGTTATACTGGTGTCCACCTCTGCGGCCCCTACTTACCACGTGCCATGTTATACTGGTGACCACCTCTGCAGCCCCTACTTACCACGTCACATGTTATACTGGTGTCCACCTCTGCAGCCCATACTTACCACGTGCCATGTTATACTGGTGTCCACCTCTGCAGCCCCTACTTACCACGTGCCATGTTATACTGGTGACCACCTCAGCAGCCCCTACTTACCACGTCACATGTTATACTGGTGTCCACCTCTGCAGCCCATACTTACCACGTGCCATGTTATACTGGTGTCCACCTCTGCAGCCCCTACTTACCACGTGCCATGTTATACTGGTGACCACCTCAGCAGCCCCTACTTACCACGTCACATGTTATACTGGTGTCCACCTCTGCAGCCCCTACTTACCACGTGCCATGTTATACTGGTGACCACCTCTGCAGCCCCTACTTACCACGTGCCATGTTATACTGGTGTCCACCTCTGCAGTCCCTACTTACCACGTGCCATGTTATACTGGTGTCCACCTCTGCAGCCCCTACTTACCACGTACCATGTGCTGCTCGCTTTCTTCTTTAACAGGTCTAAACGGGGGATGGGGAGAAAAAATACAAAGTGAAATACTTACATTGCTAATGGTGCATTCGGTTCATACTTTTGTGCCCATCTAACAGATATGTTAAAAACTTATAACAAAAATACTCATTTGCAGACCTAAATAGTCTGATTAAAAAGCGTCTCTCTTTGGAATAACAATCAGCCAGACTGCCCTAGCATGTAGTAGTGCTTGTGGTCATTCTGCCTATGGCTATATTATGGCTACTATCAGGTTACAGCAGCTGTGTCTGTCTGCTCGGGCAGGGTAGCATATAGCTACTACTAGATAAATGTTAAATACCATGGCACCTTGCATGTAGATGGCGTTTATGGTCATTCCGACCATGAATATATTATGACTATTGTCAGGTTACAACAGCTGTGTCCTACTTGAGCAAGGAAACCCTACAACCACTACAGGATCAATGTAAACCTACATGGCACTCTGTATGCAGTTGGGCTTTCTGGTCATTCTGCCCATTGCTACAGTACTCTGACAATAGTCACAATATAGTCCTAAATGTATCCTGTTGTGGCCATAGATTTTCCTGCACAAGTGGGCAGATGCAGCTGTTGTAACCTGACAATAGTCCTAATAAAGCCATAAGAAAAATGATCAAAAACCCCAACAACATTTAAGGTGCTGTGTAATTTTACATGTATCCTGTAGTAGCTATATGTTTCCCTGCCTGAGCAGATAGACACAGCTGCTGTAACCTGATAGTAGTCATAATATAGTGAACCTGTCCACTTGGGGGGGAAAGCACACGGCCTCTACAAGGATAAATGTTACATTAGACAGCACCTTGCTTTTAGTTGGTGTTTGTGGCCATTCCGCTCATGGTTATACTAAGACTATAGTCAGGTTACAACATCTGTGTCCATCCAGGGAAACATACTAATGTAAAATTCTAATATAATTGGCCACCATGTAATATTTAGTCGTGACAAGTCCATCAGAGTGGGAGCTACTTCGTAGGTGCTCTCTGCTCCGGCTTGTAGATCAGGTCATGAGTGAGGACATCTGTAATGTCCATCATATTTAATAGGGCACATGGACGGGGGTTCTGGTAAAAAAGTGTCGCTGTCTATCAGCTCGGGCGGAGGGTAAGTAAGTTTTTCTGTTAGTTCTGTACACATTGGCAGCTTCCTACTAACGTGCGCCCAATACCACCTGCAGTGGAGAAATCTGGAAGGGAGGGTTGCTATGCGCTCGGCAAACAACAACATCTGACATGGTAACATTTTGAGAAAATAAAATGTAATTTTCATGTAAACAAGCGCATAAATTATTTCCCAAGGTTTAAAGTCTACAAATACGACTTTTACAGAAAAATCATGCAAAAATGTAACAAAAACCGAGGCAGCAAAAGCGTCTAAGCAAACACTATAAATACGTTCCGTTCCGTAGAATTTTTGGCCGGGCCAGCAGAAAAGACAAGTTGGTTTAGGCAGCTCTTCAATGGGGACATAGTTACTGGGAGGATTGTAAGGGGACGGGGCAATGAATGTCCTGGCAGGACTCCGCTCGAGGTGGGGGAAAGTCAAGCGCTCCTCGCTCCAGGTTGCGGTAAACACTTCAGGTTTCCGCACATATTTGAGATAACCTTCATTCCTGAAACAGGGCGACGGTCCAGAGCCCGACGTGACACAGAGGCCTTCTACATACAGAAGATATTTACACCTCAGTGCACAGGAATGCGACTTTTTCTACGGCCGGCTATGAAGTACGGCCAAATAAGACTTGTCTCTAAAAATGACAATATTATTACATGACCCGGCCCAGTTTCCTAGACTTGGAGAGAATTGTCCGAGGACGGCTTGTTCCATCCATATCCTGTCTTAGTCCTCAGGTGAGGATTCGTAGTTTGTAAAAAATTGAGCACTAGGGCCCAGTTTAGGGTGAGACCTAGAGGGGTAAGGGGTGGATGTGGGGGGCTCGTAGTTCCTCTGCCACACAAGACACCATCAGCATTATAATGGCACATGGAAGGTAGACAAACCCTGTTACATTTTTTGCATTTGAGCCCAAAAACTTCAAGGTAGACCTCTGGTGGTAGCGGCCTGAACCAGACGTGACAGAGGGGCACGGGGCATCCATATTCCATGACCATGGGTTCGCTCTATGCTTCTATGACCCCCCCCCCCAACCATCAAAAAAACCAACATCCACTAATGTAAATGAAACATTGGCGCACCTATGCGACCACCCCTCTATACACTTCTATAGGGCTGCCAGAGATTGCCATAGAAGTCAATGGAGAGGTGGCGATGCACAGCAGCAGCAGACAGGGAAAACAACACATAAGTCTACATTAAAGCTGGAGACACAAAACGGAGGAAGAATATTAAAGACGCATTATTTACAAGCTTAAAAGCAAAGAGCTGGTAACTCCATGCACATCCCTCGCCGCCGCCTCTTAGTTTCCAGCTGACACTCCTTTTATTTTTTGCTAGAGAACCAGCGGCAGATGACAGGCTCAGCTGGATCGCAAAAAGAGAAAGAAAGCAGATGGACATGTTTACCTTCAGAAACGGAAGGAAATATTCTGGGTAACAAACCAACGGGTGAGCGACTCGGTCTGAAGATATCAGGAAGCGTGCGGCCTCCTCCGACCTGCCAGACGGAATTACAGTCAATTTATAAGAAAACATGATCTGATTGGACTCTCACTATAAGATAACACTTCATGTCACTTCCCAGTGCTTATGTTGTACAGGCCGGGGACAGGGTCAGTCATCAGAGTGTGGGCTGAGAGGCAACACAAGATTTACAAAGACAATAGGTGATGGGAATGGTTTACCTGATGATTCTCCCTGGAAGCAGATAACACAGGATCCACCATTGTATATAGGTCCATGTACCAGTTCAGCTTCTCTTCCCCTTAGAAAGTGAAATTTACATAGTGAGCATGCTCACTACACTCTATACATTCTCACTCGTCTCTCTATGAAAAGGTTTTCTTGCGACAAGCATCACCTCTGTATTATAGAGATGGAAGCAGATAACACAGGATCCAGCACTGGCTATACAGTAGGTAACTGTAACAATTCAGCTTCTCCCTCTTTCCGTAACAAGGCCTCTGTATAGGTCACTGAGCATGCTCACTACACCATCTATACAATCTAACCCGCCTCTTTCTGTTAGTATCACCTCTATTATAATACTGGAGTCTGATAACTCAGGATCCACCATTTACAATAGGAATTGGAACAGTTCAGCTTTTCATCTGTCTATAAAGCTATATATATATATATATATATATATATATATATACATACATATACATTATATATATATATATATATATATATATATATATATATATATATATATATATATATATATATATATATATATATACACACAGACATACATACACACACCATAGAGCATGCTCAATGCATACACACCGAGTTGTCTCTGATACTGTTTTATAATAAGTAATACCTCTATAATAAAGCTGTAAGCAGATAACTCAGGATCCACCATTGAAAATAGGTCAATAATCATTTAGCTTATGCTCCCCCTCATTGTAACGTGACCACTGCACATCTCTCCGCATGCACTCTATAGAGTCGCAAAATGTTTACTTTGAGATGTATCAATTCTATTATAAGGATGTTAAAAGATAACAGAGGATCCACCATTGACAATAGGTATCGATTTAGCTTCTCCCCCTCCCTGTACAGTGAATCCGCAGGTCTCTGCGCATGTACACACTATACAGTCTCACTAGTCTCTGACAAGGTTTGCTTAGGAGAAGGATAATCTCAATTATAAAGCTGTTAGCAGATAACACAGGATCCACCATAGACAACAGGTAACTAACATTATAGCTAAACCTCCCTCTCCCTGTACAGTGAATCCGCACATCTCTGCGCATGTACACATACACATATACAGTCTCACCAGTCTCGGACAAGGTTTCCTTATGAGAAGGATAATCTCAATTATTAATCTGTTAGCAGATAACACAGGATCCACCATAGACAATAGGTATCAGTTTAGCTTCTCTCTCTCCCTGTACAGTGAATCCGCACGTCTCTGCGCATGTACACGCTATACAGTCTCACTAGTCTCTGACAAGGTTTGCTTAGGAGAAGGATTATCTCAATTATAAAGCTGTTAGCAGATAACACAGGATCCACCATAGACAATAGGTATTTGGATCAGTTCAGTTTCTCCTCCCTCTCCCTGTAAAGCGACCAGGGCATGCTCACTCGCTCACTCTGCTCTTGCTTTCTGACATCGCTACCTTAGGTCCAGGTGAATGTTGCAAAGCAAACAAGATGGCGGCCTTCACGTTTATGTAAGGAGATATATTCCTTTTAAACTTGAGGACCACAACTGAGAAAAGTTATTCTGTGGGCAGCACGTGGCTGAGGAGGCGAGGAGGGTGGAGTGACGGAGGAGGAGGGCATGACAGGCATGGATCCTCTCTGTCACTACATCCACCTGCCTAGCGCTCGGCTGTTCGGCATGTCATGTACAGGCAGGTGGGTGCACAAGAATTACCAAATACAACCCAGATTCAGTTTTATGCCCTGTCAATTTTATATTCATCTGTTACAAAGCCATCTTACAGAAAGAAGAAACTTTACGCTTTACTTACTTTATTATAAAGAATATCAATCATCCGGCAGCAGCGTCGCTCACGTAGCGATATATTTAGCACCATTATTACGCTCATCATCAGAATATGTATTTTGCCAAGTTAAACGTTAAATAAAGATTTGGTTTTCAGGAGTGGTATTTAGTGGCTACTTTGTAGAACAGCGAGGAGGAGAAGAGCGGGAATATCACAAGGTCTTATTGGTTCTCCTTATGGTATGATCTCTCACTGCACATATGTAACATGTACACAACACATTCAGCTCTGCTACATCTATACTAAGCCTCATAGACCTTATGGATTGGGGTCACTGTATAGTCTTGTCATAGTGCATAGATATGGAGGCCACAGCAGGGCCTCAGGTTTGCAGCATTAACCCGTCCACTGCCCTCCACCAGAGGTGCTTAGATACATCTTCGACTGCCAGAGACCATCAGGGATACTACAATTAACCCCTGGTATACTAGCATTACCTCGTTATTGAAGGAATTCGGACGTAAGCCCCATCACTACCCTAGACCAACAGGGATCCTCCAATTAAAACCCTCACTGTCCTAGACCACAAGGTGTATGCACATGAAAGGCTTTTTCCAGGATTAGCAATTGATGACCTATCCATTGAAGATCAGTCAGGGTCCAACACTCAGCATTCCCAGCGAGCAGCTGTCTGTTGGAAGTCTCTTTACATCTGGCACAGGGCTACAGCTTACTCATTATAGGCAAAGTCAATGCAGTTGAGTTGATCATTTTTAACCCGTGTTCACATTGTAACGTTGAACTTTGTGCTATAACTTTATTCCTACATTATATACATGTATGTTTCCTTACCTTGTGGCCTGATCATATATGATGTACACCGTGGACTGACACGCATTATTACACTGAATATATCTCAGGAAACAGAAGTGACTTATGTAAGATATTACGCATGTGTCTTACCATGTGGCCTCAAATATTAGAAAAACAACAATAAAAACACAACACACTTCAATCTGGTGGACACAGTTTCCATGTTTTTCCATTGCAAATAAATTAGATATAGGCTCTTACCATTACTGAGATTAGACTCCGAACCCCAAAGTGCAGCATGAAATGCAGAGACCAGTATGTGGACCCCGGATCAGTCCATTGCAGGGGGTGATCTGATGATCTGGAAGGAGACGCTGTTATCCGTAATAGACTAACCGTGGCCAGGATTTCATACACTATGTGGGGTCTTCTGGTGCAGCGCTGCGGAGAGTACACCAAGAACGGTGTGATAGAAGAAAAATAGCCAGCCACAGGGGTCTTCCTTCACACCCTTATCTGTCCATGATTCCCTGCTCACATTTTTGGCCCATGGACAACAATGTGTGCCCCATAAGAGAGTCGGGAGAGCGATTTTTAGTAAACGTGCCACTCTGGGTCAGGACTTGCATCTGGTATCGGAGCTTGAATATTACTATACAAGATATATCTGTAGTTTGCAATTCTCTCTGAGCTGGTGCGTGGAGACTAGCTGCTGTACACTGCAAACAGTAAGTAGAGGAGAATCTGATCTATTACTGTCTCTCTGACTTAGAGAGTCCCAGAACCATGAAGAATAGATAGATAGATAGATAGATAGATAGATAGGAGATAGATACTGTAGATAGATAAATAGATAGATAGATAGATAGATACTGTAGATAGATAAATAGATAGATAGATCGATAGATAGGAGATAGATACTGTAGATAGATAAATAGATAGATAGATACTGGTATGTACTGATGCAAATAAAGCACTTGGGCTGTGATAGAAACTTCTTACTTAGAGGCAGCAACAGTCCAAGCCTCTGTACTTCTGTCTCCCTGAGTTCCTGCTCATCCTTCCAACTTACCCTCTCCATAAACTGCTACAGAGTAATCCGAGTAATGTGACCTGTAGTCTGTTTGAAGAGAAGAGATTTCAGAGTGAAAGTCAGTAGAGATGAGCGAACACTGTTCGGATCAGCCGTTCCAAACAGCACGCTCCCATAGAAATGAATGGAAGCACTTCCATTCATTTCTATGGGAGCGTGCTGTTCGGAACGGCTGATCCAAACAGTGTTCGCTCATCTCTAAAAGTCAGTTTAGAAGGGGGAGGACAGAACACGGAAACTACATGGTAAGAGGGGACAAAAACATTTTCTGGAATATGATACATCTCACTAATCCTTATATTTTTGTGTAATATATACACACACACATATATATATATATATACACACACACACACTTCGATTCGATTATCCACCACTTGAAGTCGCTACCTCGATTAGCCATAAATTAGATCACATCTTTTTAATCTCAAGGAACATTTCCAAAAACATCTTTTGTCAAAAATGTTCACATATTAATAAAAAACAAACCCTCCTGTATAATAATAATATCAAATAAAACATTCTCTATAAAAATAAAGACAAAGTCATGAAAACTGTACAATTGAGAAATGTATAGAATAGTAACGTGCCATACAAGATGCATGAAATTATCCTCAGGGCAAAAAACAAAACTGCCCCCCCCCCCCCCAAAGAAAACTGAAACCTCTGTAATAGGGGAGTCCCCACTATTACAGCTTGCCCTTCCCCCACAACAGCATGGGGGCCTGGAAAACTGTCCTCCGCCTCTTGCACACGTGCAGTCACATGATGAGGTTAATTATATACATGATTCTACTTATTTTTGACAAAAATTTTTGGACTAATTTTTTGTAGGATATACAAAAAAAAAAAAATGATGGAATGGGGAATGGCAGAACCCCATGGAAGTAGCCACTCCTGAGTCACAGAGGGAGGACTACTTTATAAATTCTGTATGTGCCCCTCTGTGAACCTTGGCAAGGCCAAGTCCTAAAATCCAAAAATTTGCCACCTTGTCTCCTGCAGTGATTTACAGAATACCGGGGGGCACACGGAGAGAAGGGGAATGTAACACCCGGCCCTCAATTTACACAGGCATTACCAGGAGGTGTAACAGAGGGAGGGGGCAACATATCATTCTGAAATAAGAAGCCGCTGCTACAAACTAACAGAAACAAAATTATACAGAAAAACCTAAAACACACCAAAAACAAGCAATCAATGAACATTGGCGCGCGTATCTAGAGCTTTACCTGGACATGTCAAGTTCTCACAATATTATCATTACTTGGGGCGGAGTTAAAGGGGTTCTTTGGTTTCCTCGGGACTACAATAGTAAAGATGGGGGCAGTAACTTACATTTAGGAACCCCCAGGGCGGCGTGAGAAAAGATGGAACGGCCAAACAAAGGGGACAAAACCCTTCCAGCCCATTACAAACCCGGCCCACAAAGAAGTGAAATATTCACAAAAATCTTTAAGGGGAATTTGTCACCAAAAAATTACCTATATTTTTGGAAAATATTTTAAGAAGGTTTGATGAAATTTTAGACTTTTTCATTCAGAAAACAAACAAACTGAGTCCTGCAATGTTCACTCTGGCCACTAAGCCTAATACTAGGCTGACCCCAGCCAATTCTGTAGAGAGTTTCTTTGCAGCATTTATCTCATTTACATCACAGAAAGGATTACAATAGAAGATAGCACTTGAAGAGATAACACCACTGAGCCATCATTACACTATTAGATGATGTCACAACTTATCTACAGAGCGTGTCTTAGAAGAGTCTCCTATGGGTCAGCTGCCTATAACCATGACAATGCTGTAAAGCAGATGACTAAATGCTGTGAACAGATCAGAGAAGTTCTGCTTTTGTGCTTCCGGTTTTGTGAAATTCCCTGTTCTATTGAAAACCTGTGGCTGGATTCAAGGAATTTCAGGGCGCTCGCTTTGCCTTTTCCAGCTTCATTACATCAAACCACAAGACCCCTTTAATGCGGCTGTGTTATTCTCAGGAATCATTAGGCAGTGCATGAGAATATTACTAGCCCGGGGGCTTGGGCTCTTACGTAGCCATCTGTTGGTGCCACAAATTCATTTTACAAGAAATTTCCCCTAAAGTCACCAGGAAATATCAATCATCCTGTCATCTTCTTCCGAAATACTTACCCCTCAAATCCCAAAGTCACTGCTGATGGGAGCGATTGGCCGCAATGGTCACGTCAACAAAAACCAAGACCTTACAAACGCCAAAGAGGTTTTGGGATTTCAAAAATCAAAAATTTTAAGGTGTTTTGCAGAATTGTTGATGTGAATTTTTAACACTCCAATTCTTTGACGAAGAAAATTATAGCAATTTGGTAAATACGCCTTGTTTTTTTTGATATACATGGTAACAGACTACAATCCTACAGTGTAGTCTGATCCCGCAGTCCCACGTTCTGTTGTCCCTCCCACATTTCAGTAGCCACTAAGTCGTAGAGGAGAGATGACACAAAGTCTGATCGCACAGTGTTTGTTTGTAGTCTGTAATTGGATTTTTATTTAAAACGTTGCTCAATTTTTGGATCTCAAATGCAATGGAAATAATAAAGCTAAAGAAGAGGGAGGTTTCCTTTAAGGGCGGCCATATATCATCTCCTCCTGCGGTCACACTTTCCACCATCCCTTCCATAATTGGAACTATTGAACATTGCGTAGCTTAGTAAGTCGTAGAGGACGGAGCGACCGCAGGATCAGACTACACAGGGTCCGGTTGTAGTCTGTTACATGGAGACACATAGAAGCTGTAGACACAAAAAGAGGATTGTCTTAACAAATAGATTCTAAAAAAAATTTCTTGATTTTTTGCTTTTCAGAATTGCCATGAATTTTTCATTCTCGATGGATTTGGCCAAATCCACCTTCCCATAGTCTATATATATATATATATATTTTTTTTTTCATTTTTGGATAATTTAGGCTATTTTTTTCAATAATAAGTCATCTTAGTGTCTATGAAAAATAAAAAACACAACAATATATGAGATGGAAAAGAAGGACTCAAAATTTTTGGGAAATTTTGAACTATAAAACCAAACTCTTCCCCCTGCTTTGTTCTCAGACATGACAGGCGCGCTGCCGTATACAAGGTTCTCGGCGGCGGTAGCGCGGTATATTGCTTGAGGTCAGGCACATGCCCCCTACGGGCGGATGTTTGCTGTGCTAAATGAAGAGGATTTCTCACTCCAGCGATTTCCCTCATGATAATTACACCCCGCTGGGACGTCGATCATTTATCACCGGGGTCTCCATCATCGGCGCGGCTCATGACAACATTATAAGAACGTGCGCAGATTCTTACTCTGCTACAAATCAGAATGGACAAAAACAACATTTTCTGCCCTTCCGCCCCCACTGGGTCAAACAAAAATGAGAAAACTTGGTCGTCGGCAACAAGCAGCAAATCAATGTAATGTAATGTAATGCCATGTCTCATCCGGCTTCCAGTTCTAGGGCTGTATGCACACTTGTGTACAAAAACCTGAGAGCCCAAAATTAAACAGAACGCTGCAAGGGGTGGAAGGAAATAGATGCAAAGGGAAATTTTTGGAAAAACTATCCCACTTTTTGGGTCGTATTTTTTAAGCCGGACAACTCCCATTTAAGAAGCTTTGTTCCCATAGCATATGCCCCATTACCTGGCCCCATTAAGTGGCCCCTACATCCTCGGCATCAATGGGGTTCTTAAAGTTAGGGTTCTCATTGATTCTAAAGTGATGGCATATCCCTGTTGGGGATACCCCTTTAAATGGGGTTGTCCGGCCACTAAAAGTGAAAAACAAGTTGCCCCCTATCATTTCAAGGGGACCACCAGAGATAACGGAGCCGTGTTTCAGCCATGTCTGGTGATCCCATTGAAATGAATGGAGCGGTGCAGCCCGTCTGACCTGCAGCTCTGTTCAAAACTGGGGTGTAGCCCCACAATCAGTAAGTGCATAGGGGGTAACTTGTTTCTCTCTCCTATCGGCCAGACAAACCCCTTTAAAGGGATCCTATCATTAAATTGCTATTTTTTCTCACTAACACGTAGGAATAGCCTTAAGAAAGACCATTCTTCTCCGACCTTTAGATGTCTTGTCTGCGCCGCCGTTCGGTAGAAATCCCGGATTTCTTCGGTATGCAAATGAGTTCTCTCGCAGCACTGGGGGTGGGCCCAAGCACTCAAACAGCACTGGGGGTGGGCTCAATACTGTGAGAGAAATCTCCAGCACCGCCTCTCTCCAGCAGTCACAAAAAAAATCGCTGCGCGCATGTGCAGTCGGCTCCGCCCGAGGCCCGATGGCAGAGCCAACTGTGCATGCGTAGAAGTTTGAAGCCAGCGCAGGAAGAAGACGCAGAGAGAGGCCGTTCCAGACAAAGATGGAGGCAGCACTGGAGAGTTCTCTCGTGGCATTCGGGACACCCCAGTGCTGTTTGAGCGCTAGGGACCGCCCCCAATGCTGTGAGAGAGCTCATTTGCATACCGAAGAAAACTTGGATTTCTACCGAGCGGCGGCGCGGAGAAGACATCTAAAGGTAGGTGAAGAATAACCTTTCTTAAGGCTATTCCAACGTGTTAGTGAGAAAAAAATTGCAATTTAATGATAGGATCCCTTTAAATACCCGCTGCTCCAACTAAAACAGTCCTATGTGTAGTCTGATCCTCCTCATCCTCTGACCGGCCCTCCTTCATCCTAACCTATCAAAAGCAAAAAGTACAGGACAGATGGGAGTATGACTGCAGGATCAGACTACACAGGGCTTGTTCGTAGTCTGTTACAATTAGGCAATAAAGTAACTTTTTCTGGAGATGAACAAAAACTTGAATTCGGCATGACCAAAACTGAGAACAAACCCCAGCGCTGGGGAGAAGACAATCCATCCGAGGGGAAGTTTTTGGGAACGTCCTAATTTTTCTCCGCGTCCTGATCTTTACGAAAGGACGTCCCCCCCAAACACAAGTGTGCATGCTGCCAAATGAGTATATATGAATACCAGGAGGCGTCCCGTCAACTTTTTAAGCAAAAACAAGGTAAAAAAAAAAAAAAAAAAAAAAAGGAACAATTCACAGCAGTAAAAAAAATTTAAAACAAATTTGTATTCCTGCGCAGAATTCTCAGATCCTGAAAACCGAGGTGATCTATCCCTAGGACAAAACATCCCGCTCACGTCTGTTCAGTGTTATCACGAAAATATAAAAGCCCAAACTGCAGAGTGACAGGAGGAGTTATCCTAGGGACCTGGACTTCTGAGAACTCAGGGAAGAGGAATAACAGACATCACATTATTACAACACATAAAAAATAATTGAAGCAAAAAAATTGCAGAATTTCCCCCAAATGGTAACAATTTTTGTGATCAAACCCAGTGCGGGCCGAGCGCGGCGGATTCCTCTTTCCCCTTCCGGCTCGGCTGTTATGTGCGTGACACAAATCCAGGCGTCTGTTCTGTAAGACAAACTCTTTATTCTCCACCAGCTGAGCAGAGGGATTTGGAAAAACAGGTCAGCGGTGCGTGTCATCTCAAGCCAATGTCCTTGCCGCTGCTCCCTGTCGCCCCCCCTGCCGCCTTCACCTGCCCTCCCAGGCATCTTCCCGCTGTTTCGCCTCAAGATGCCTTCGCTCTGTAAAAAAAAAAAAATGTCTTATATAAGATGTGGAAGAGACGAGATAGTCGGGGGCGGCTCACACAACTGCTATGAATATGGAACTTCTCTTACACTATCAGAGATAGCAAAATCTAAGATTATTCCATTTGCATTAAGGGGACATTATACTGTGTGTGTGTGGGGTATACTGTGTGTGGAGGTATTAAGGGGACATTATACTGTGTGTATGAGCACGGTATACTGTGTGTGTGGAGACATTAAGGGGACATTATACTGTATGTATGTGCGTGGTATACTGTGTGTGGAGGTATTAAGGGGACATTATACTGTGTGTGTGTGTGTGGAGGTATTAAGGGGACATTATACTGTATGTATGTGCGTGGTATACTGTGTGTGGAGGTATTAAGGGGACATTATACTGTGTGTGTGTGTGCGTGGTATACTGTGTGTGGAGGTATTAAGGGGACATTATACTGTGTGTGTGTGTGCGTGGTATACTGTGTGTGGAGGTATTAAGGGGACATTATACTGTGTGTATGAGCACGGTATACTGTGTGTGGAGGCATTAAGGGGATATTATACTGTGTGTGTGTGTGTGTGTGTGTGGGGTATACTGTGTGTGTGAAGACATTAAGGGGACATTATACTGTATATATGAGCGTGGTATACTGTGTGTGGAGGTATTAAGGGGACATTATACTGTGTGTGTGTGTGGAGGTATTAAGGGGACATTATACTGTATGTATGTGCGTGGTATACTGTGTGTGGAGGCATTATGTGGGCACTGTAATGTGTTTTTATTTGTTTTTAATCTCACCATTCCAAAAATAATTCCAGCATATTATAGAGCAATATGCATAGGCGACTATAACATGTGGACGGGCCTGCTCTCCTGGGGGAAGCTTTCGACCCTAGCCCATAAGACAATATCACCCTCTATATGCCCTAAAAGGGACAGACAACTTTACCAGGTGGCCGCTTGTAATCCATATAGCTTTGCTCCTAATTCGTGGAAGGTCAGATTATTGCAGGGGTTCAGCCACGGGATAACAAGAGCCATCACTGGGCGACCATGTAAAATACGGCCGCACGGAGTCCTGCAGAGACGGAGCTGCTCTTTCCATTGGCTCTCTGCTCTGACTTATAGGGGACACCCAGGCAGTGTAAGACATAAGACGTAGATACAGTCCTATGAAAAAGTTTGGGCACCCCTATTAATCTTAATCATTTTTAGTTCTAAATATTTTGGTGTTTGCAACAGCCATTTCAGTTTGATATATCTAATAACTGATGGACACAGTAATATTTCAGGATTGAAATGAGGTTTATTGTACTAACAGAAAATGTGCAATATGCATTAAACCAAAATTTGACCGATGCAAAGTATGGGCACCCTTATCATTTTATTGATTTGAATTCCCCTAACTACTTTTTACTGACTTACTGAAGCACAAAATTGGTTTTGTAACCTCAGTGAGCTTTGAACTTCATAGCCAGATGTATCCAATCATAAGAAAAGGTATTTAAGGTGGCCAATTGCAAGTTGATCTCCTATTTGAATCTCCTCTGAAGAGTGGCATCATGGGCTACTCAAAACAACTCTCAAATGATCTGAAAACAAAGATTGTTCAACATAGTTGTTCAGGGGAAGGATACAAAAAGTTGTCTCAGAGATTTAACCTGTCAGTTTCCACTGTGAGGAACATAGTAAGGAAATGGAAGACCACAGGGACAGTTCTTGTTAAGCCCAGAAGTGGCAGGCCAAGAAAAATATCAGAAAGGCAGAGAAGAAGAATGGTGAGAACAGTCAAGGACAATCCACAGACCACCTCCAAAGGGCTGCAGCATCATCTTGCTGCAGATGGTGTCACTGTGCATCGGTAACAATACAGCGCACTTTGCACAAATAGAAGCTGTATGGGAGAGTGATGAGAAAGAAGCCGTTTCTGCACATACGCCACAAACAGAGTCGCCTGAGGTATGAAAAAGCACATTTGGACAAGGCAGCTTCATTTTGGAAACAAAAATTGAGTTGTTTGGTTATAAAAAAAGGCGTTATGCACGGCGTCCAAAAAGAAACAGCATTCCAAGAAAAACACATGCTACCCACTGTAAAATTTGGTGGAGGTTCCATCATGCTTTGGGGCTGTGTGGCCAATGCCGGCATCGGGAATCTTGTTAAAGTTGAGAGTCGCATGGATTCCACTCAGTATCAGCAGATTCTTGAGAATAATGTTCAAGAATCAGTGACGAAGTTGAAGTTACGCCGGGGATGGATATTTCAGCAAGACAATGATCCAAAACACCGCTCCAAATCCTCAGGCATTCATGCAGAGGAACAATTACAATGTTCTGGAATGGCCATCCCAGTCCCCAGACCTGAATATCATTGAACATCTGTGGGATGATTTGAAGCGGGCTGTCCATGCTCGGCGACCATCTAACTTAACTGAACTTGAATTGTTTGTCCAAAATACCTTTATCCAGGATCCAGGAACTGATTAAAAGCTACAGGAAGCGACTAGAGGCTGTTATCTTTGCAAAAGGAGGATCTACTAAATATTACTGTCACTTTTCTGTTGAGGTGCCCATACTTTTGCACCGGTCAAATTTTGGTTTAATGCATATTGCACATTTTCTGTTAGTACAATAAACCTCATTTCAATCCTGAAATATTACTGTGTCCATCAGTTATTAGATATATCAAACTGAAATGGCTGCTGCAAATACCAAAATATTTAGAACTAAAAATGATTAAGATTAATAGGGGTGCCCAAACTTTTTCATAGGACTGTATGTCTAGAGGACTTACAGACTTGCAATTGTCTAACACTCCTGACAAGGAGGATCTGCTCAGCACATACACATCTGAAGACAATGGCTCCAACATATGGATCCTAAAGACTTACAATGGGGTTCATCGGGTTCTGGCCATGTCTCTATTGTTTTGGCAAGTATCTGAGTATATAAGCCTTTATCCCGTACCCCTATGTGCTTGCACAGACCGATATTTGTGGTGACAAGTAGAATACAGACGAGTTTTTCTTAACTTTTTTTTATCATCGCTTAAATTGTTTGGAGTGTGACAGGAAAGTCTACGTCATCCACGGACCGGTCAGTGGAGTTATTTATGGTTAAGAGAGCGCCACCTGCTGGTAGGCCATGGAACCCTTAGTAAAAGTCCTAGAAAATCCATATAAAACAGGAAAAAAAATACAATAAAACATAATAAGAAAAACCTATGAGATATCCATGACTTCTGTATCTACTGTATAGATGGCAGGTCAGTCCTCTGGTGTAGATAGAGCAGTTGGAACATGAAAGCTCGCTATGCCAGTTTCCTGGTATGGCGAATTACATTTTAGAACATGATCTGAATATTTCTTTAAAGGGATTTTCTGGGACTTACCTACAGATGAGGTCATCAATCTGAGATTAGTGGGGGTCTGACACCCGGAATCCAAATCGATCAGCTTGTGGAAGAGGCCATGGCATTCAGTGAGCGCTGCGGCCTGAACCGCGCCATACATTGTATAGCAGTTGTACTTGGTATTGTAGCTCAGCCCTATTCATTTGAATGGGACTGAGCTTTTAGTGTACCATGTGACTGATGAATGTGACATCATCGGCACAGGGAAGAGGCTGCAACGTTTGTGTCTAACCCCACGAATCACATTAGGACAGGACATCAATATACATGTCCTGGATAATTCTGCTAAATCTGGATACAGGTAAGGGGACATACATGACAATGTAATGCTGAGATATTGTTGTGGCCCCAGGAATAGCACAATTAGTTTGGCCCCAGTGCAAAATCTGTAAGAGTGCCCCCTAACCATCACATATCATGCAGAGCACCGAGGGTCTCTTTAGTGCATTGCCTATAGGTATGAGGTGTAACGTCTTCTGCATATCACATAGATCCTGCCCCCGTATAACCTGCTATGTTCTGCTCTTACAGCGCCCTTCCTCCATGAATCCATCATTTCGTGTAATATACACTTTTGTTCGCCATATGCGAGAATAATCACCAGATCTGCTATTTCGCTATATGTGATTACATAATTGCCGACAGGAACATCTTTGTCTGCTCGCGAGGATCTATTCTTAACAAGACTGACTTGTCTTTGCTGCTGTATCAGGAGGGTTTAGGTGAAAGTTTCTTGTAATATACTTTATTAACCTATCTAACTGCCTATTAATACAAAACGGGCTGTAAAGTTCCCCTATCAATGATCTAACCAAGAATTGCCAGGGAGAGTCTGTCCGTACACTTGGACACAATGCAGCGTGTAGAGGTGTAGCATGGCTGTATCTCTGGTTTTATACCACCTAGAATTATAGTTGTGGGATCAAACGAAAATGGAGATTCACAGTTTATATAGTAAAGCTAGACTGCAGAACACCAGTAATTAAGTAGCTGTTAGATTGGGAGAGCAGAGAGGCCCGGGGAAAGCGGAGAGGCCCAGGGGAAGCGGAGAGGCCCGGGGGAAACGGAGAGGCCCGGGGGAAACGGAGAGGCCCGGGGGAAACGGAGAGGCCGAGGGGAAGCGGAGAGGCCCGGAGGAAGCGGAGAGCCCCGGGGGAAGCGGAGAGGCCCGGAGGAAGCGGAGAGGCCCGGAGGAAGCGGAGAGGCCCGGGGGAAGCGGAGAGGCCCGGGGGAAGCGGAGAGGCCCAGGGGAAACGGAGAGGCCCGGGGGAAGCGGAGAGGCCCGGAGGAAGCGGAGAGGCCCGGAGGAAGCGAAGAGCCCCGGGGGAAGCAGAGAGGCCCGTGGGAAGCGGAGAGGTCCGGGGGAAGCGGAGAGGCCCGGAGGAAGCGGAGAGCCCCGGGGGAAGCGGAGAGGCCCGGGGGAAGCGGAGAGGCCCGGGGGAAGCGGAGAGGCCCGGAGGAAGCGGAGAGCCCCAGGGGAAGCGGAGAGGCCCGGGGGAAGCAGAGAGCCCCGGGGGAAGCAGAGAGGCCCGGGGGAAGCGGAGAGGCCCGGGGGGAAGCGGAGAGGCCCGGGGGGAAGCGGAGAGGCCCGGGGGAAGCGGAGAGGCCCGGAGGAAGCGAAGAGCCCCAGGGGAAGCAGAGAGGCCCGGGGGAAGCAGAGAGGCCCGGGGGAAGCGGAGAGGCCCGGGGGAAGCAGAGAAGCCCGGGGGAAGCAGAGAGGTTGGAGAGAAGCGGAGAGCCCCGAGAGAAGCGGAGAGCCCCGAGAGAAGCGGAGAGGCCCAAGGGAAGCGGAGAGGCCCAAGGGGGAAGCAGAGAAGCCTGGGGGAAACGGAGAGGCCGAGGGGAAACGGAGAGGCCCAAGGGGGAAGCAGAGAAGCCTTTGGGAAACGGAGAGGCCAGAGGGAAGCGGAGAGGCCTGGGGGGGGAGCGGAGAGGCCCGGGGGAAACGGAGAGGCCCGGGGGAAACGGAGAGGCCGAGGGGAAATAGAGAGGCTGGAGGGAAGTGGAGAGCCCCGGGGGAAGCGGAGAGGCCCGGAGGAAGCGGAGAGCCCCGGGGGAAGCGGAGAGGCCCGGAGGAAGCAAAGAGCCCCGGGGGAAGCAGAGAGGCCCGGGGGAAGCAGAGAGGCCCGGGGGAAGCGGAGAGGCCCGGGGGAAGCGGAGAGGCCCGGGGGAAGCGGAGAGGCCCGGGGGAAGCGGAGAGGCCCGGGGGAAGCGGAGAGGCCCGGGGAAGCGGAGAGGCCCGGGGGAAACGGAGAGGCCCGGGGGAAACGGAGAGGCCCGGGGGAAACGGAGAGGCCCGGGGGAAACGGAGAGGCCCGGGGGAAGCGGAGAGGCCCGGGGGAAGCGGAGAGGCGCAGGGGAAGCGGAGAGGCGCAGGGGAAGCGGAGAGGCGCAGGGGAAGCGGAGAGGCCCGGGGGAAGCGGAGAGGCCCGGGGGAAGCAGAGAGGCCCGGGGGAAGCAGAGAGGCCCGGGGGAAGCAGAGAGGCCCGAGGGAAGCAGAGAGGCCCGGGGGAAGCAGAGAGGCCCGGGGGAAGCAGAGAGGCCCGGGGGAAGCAGAGAGGCCCGGGGGAAGCAGAGAGGCCCGGGGGAAGCAGAGAGGCCCGGGGGAAGCAGAGAGGCCCGGGGGAAGCAGAGAGGCCCGGGGGAAGCAGAGAGGCCCGGGGGAAGCAGAGAGGCCCGGGGGAAGCAGAGAGGCCCGGAGGAAGCGGAGAGCCTTGGGGGAAGCAGAGAGGCCCGGGGGAAGCAGAGAGGCCCGGGGGAAGCAGAGAGGCCCGGGGGAAGCAGAGAGGCCCGGGGGAAGCAGAGAAGCCTGGGGGAAGCAGAGAGGCTGGAGGGAAGCCGAGAGCCCCAAGAGAAGCGGAGAGGCCCAAGGGGGAAGCAGAGAAGCCTGGGGGAAACGGAGAGGCCGAGGGAAAACGGAGAGGCCCGGGGGGGGAGCGGAGAGGCCCGGGGGGAAGCGGAGAGGCCCGGGGGGAAGCGGAGAGGCCCGGGGGGAAGCGGAGAGGCCCGGGGGGAAGCGGTCTAGCACTGGAAGGGGTGAGGTAAGAAAGGGTAAGACAACATTTAGGGTGCCCAATAATTTTCTCTCGTGCAGATTTTAGGGCACTGACAGTAGGATCCCGATTTACAACAATACAGAGCGAATAAATAAGTAACCGGGAAAACACAGACATAATGAGGAAGGAAGGAGGCGCGCTGTATTGTCAGGTAATACGCCGCCACAAAGCATTTACAGGAACGGAGGTGTAAAAGCAGGTAAAGAGCCGAGAATAATCTCCAAACATATTTTCTCCAAGATAAACACATCTTAGTGCAATGTTTATTTCCTTCTTTTATTCCTCAGTAAGCCCAAACTGTCAAGGTTTCACAGCGTTTCGGCATATGTGACAGTCACAATGACAAGTTCATAACAGCAGCGAGGCAAAATAAGGCCAAGAGCACAAAGCGTGCAGTGACTCGAAGTTAAAAGAACGCCACCATCAAAACAGCGCGCGGCGTACACACCGTCTGAGGAGGGGGGTGTTATCTGTATTCCATAGGCACAATGCTACCCGCCATTACCACATGTACTGTCGCAACTGAAGTTCTCTAAAGGGGAAAACTTAAAAAGAAAACTTAAAGGAACACTCCGGGCAAAACCGGTACATGACGTGTTATGACAAAATGCAGGTTCTCAGGGGCGGGTAAGGACACACAGGGGGTCTAAGAGGTTAGACGTGCACCCCCCCCCCCCTAAAATGTGTGGCCTATTGCAAAGGTTGACAACTGTGGGTGAAATCTGCAGCACTTAAGCCCCCATAAAATATAAGGTGCCCCATATACTCCCAACGTCTTAAAGGGATTCTATTATTATAATTGTATTTTTAATGACTAACACGTTGGAATAGTCTTAAGAATCTTCTCCTACCTTAAGATGTCCGCCTGCCATTTTCTTGTGGCCGGAGGGTATGAGCAGTCGGCTTTGTCCAAGGCCTAGAAGATTGACCCCCTAGCGCCGGAAGAAGACGTGAACAGAGACCGTTCCAGAAGAAGATGGAGGCGGTGCTGGAGATTTCTCTCGCAGCATTGGAGACGCCCCCAGTACCATTTGAGCACTGGGGCCCGCCCCCAGTGCTGCGAGAGAACGCATTTGCATACAGACGAAAACCAGGATTTTTACAAAATGGCAGCCCGGAGAAGACATCTAAAGGTAGGTGAAGAATAGCCTTTCTTAAGGCTATTCCTAAAAATAAAATTTTATTGATTGAATCCCTTTAATGTCTTCCTTATGCCCCCCTGCACAGACCATATGTAGGAAACTTACCCATGCACCTCAATGAGTCGGCACCAGTCTATTGCTGACTATAGCCCTGACTAAATGCTGTTAACAGAGCAAAGGAGGAACATAGGCAAGATGGCCGCCCCCATTATCATGTACAGAAAAAAATATTGTATATAAAAATTAAAAAAAAAAATTGAAAAAAAATTGATAGATTACAAACTGATCAATAAAGCCCTTTTAAACAGCTTTTTACTTTTGGCCATTTTTGTATCGTCTTCATTCTAATGGAGGTCTCTGGGAATGAACCCCATTGTTTTAATATCGTTGCCAGGCTGATTGTACAATGACAGGAGTGTCACGATCCCGCCGGTAAGCCTTGCTCATCTCCAGCCGGAGGAGGAGGAGAGATAAGTACTTGCACATATGCAGCGAGAAGATTGTGCCACTTAATACGGTTTGACAGCGTCTGCAGCTGTTAACAACAGAATCCGACCAAACCGAAGCCTGGGCACAATCTAATTGCTTCCTCTCACCTCTGGCTTCCTGGAGTTTCTTGCGCTCAGCCTCCCGCTCGGCGCGGCTCTGGGTACTTCGCACTCCCAAGGCACTAATCACCAGTCTCCTTGCGAGAACCGCAGACGTTTCTGGACGGTCTTTAGCGGGCTGCAGAAAGTCTAAAGTCACACAAGAACAAAAGAGGAATAAAAAGGACAATAATGACATTGAATGAGCTGACAGCGTTCTCCCCCCCCCCCCCCCCGGCTCGGATTTATAACGTGCGATCTAGACCGATAAAAGACTTGCGCAATTATTGTAACACTTGAGATAATTGCAGACGGAAAGTGCGGCGAGTAATGAAAAACCTTGTATCGTTAAGGAATGATAATTATGGATCCCACGATAAAATGAGCGATAATTAGGTCAGACCCGGAGCACGGAGGAATAATAACAGATTAGAAATATGGAAGCAGAGGATTTCTGCCAGAAATAAATATTAACCTTATGGAATAAGACGTTCCATTTCATGTAAAACTATGTATTCAACTTCTATGTGTCTCCATGGTAACAGACTACAGACTCACCCTCTGTAGTCAGAGCCTTCTTTCCCTTTAAAGGGATTCTACCATTAAAAACTTTTTTTTTTCTACCTAACACGTAGGAATAGCCTTAAGAAAGGCTATTCGTCTCCTACCTTTAGATGTCTTCTCCGTGCCGCCGTTTGGTTAAAATCCCGTTTTCCACCAGTATGCAAATGAGTTCTCTAGCAGCATTGGGGGCGGGCCCCAGCACTCAAACAGCACTGGGGCGTCCCCAATGCTGCGAGAGAACTCTCCGCCGCCTCTTCTTCATGAACAGCCTCTTCATGCGTCTTCTTCCAGCACAGGAGGTGAAAGTTGTAGGCCTCGGGCAGGGCCGACTGTGCATGCCCACAGGCCACAAGAAGATGGCCACTTACTTACTGTATAAGCAGCCATTTTTCTTGTGGCCGCGGACATGCGCAGTCGGCTCTGCCTGAGGCCTAGAGGTTTGAAGCCAACCTCTGGAAGAAGACGCAGTAAAGACCCCATTCCTGAAGAAGACGGAGGCGGCGCTGGAGAGTTCTCTTGCAGCATTGGGGACGCCCCCAGTGCTGTTTGAGTGCTGGGGCCCGCCCACAGTGCTGCGAGATAACTCATTTGCATACCGAAGAAAACCCGTATTTCTACTGAACAGCGGCGTAGGTTACACCTCTAAAGGTAGGAGACGAATAGCCTTTCTTAAGGCTAATCCGACATTTTAGGGTGAAAAAAAAAAAAATTTTTAATGGTGGAATCCCTTTAAACCTTCCCAATATACATGGCCTAGGTAATAGGGTTTCCCCCATGGACATAGCCGTATTCAATTTTGTAGACCATTAAAAGTTAAAATTTTTTGCAAATAAATATAAACATTTTGCAGATTTCTAAAAACTTTCTCTTATTGTAAAAATTCCAACAACGGAATATACAAAAATGAGTGTGAAATAAAGTAGCCTCAGTAAAGCCCCTTCCCCACCGTGTGATCTAATCTCAGTACAGGAGGGAAATAAAGGCAACGTGCCCTGGAAAATACAGAAAGAGACGAAACGTCCCCCAAATCAAGTGATTTCTATGCATGAGGGCTGAGGCGTGTGAACCATCTGGAGACGTCTTGGCCCACAGGCGGTTACAGACGCACGTATTCTTCTACTGAGGTCTCCAGGAGAGCTTTCCCTGGGCTCGGGACACAGTCAGGTCAAGATCACTGTTCCATGGAAACAACTTTAGTTTGTGAAAGAGAGAGAATGGAGGAAGTTCACGTCGGCTGAGCCCCGGGAGAGATCTTGTTCATTCCTCGCCGCGATGTTTCCCTACGCGTAAAGTGCTGCTAAAAGCCCGGACAGGGAACTGACTGCCTGCGACCAGCTCTGTAATCTGATAAATGGCCCCCAGACGTTCATTCTCATTATATAATGGAGTAAATAACCTCAGGCACGGCCACAAGTCGTCAGGCTGTAGGGCGACCTCCTGGGGTCATGCCAGGACCACCAGGTGAGTCCCACCAAACAAGAAAAGCCTATTGGCTTGTTTCCTATCTCTAGTTTCAGCCTGCAGAGGGGGACGGACTTTACTACAGGGCGGAGCTTAGTATGCTAATTCTTCTACAGAAGGCTGAGCAGAGGGGGAGAGCTCCTGCTGAAGAGAGTCGCCTTACAGACAGAGAGAGGTCTGACCTAAGGTTTAGAAGAAGGCAGAGAGACAGCAACTGCACAAGTCCCATAGAGAAGGCAGGGACAGTTTATTACCATCCCTGCCTGCCCGATTGCTGTATACACAGAGGTCAAGGATAAGCTATAGGAGCCTCCATGAAGTGATCAGCCGGGTGCCAGGAACTGCTGGGTCCTAGAGGACTCAGATCAGCTCGGCATCATATACTAGGAGGCTCCTGTAACTAAGGCCATTGCCACACCCACATCACAGGTTCTAGCCCCACCCATTATTTTCCAGCATCCTCCTCCTCCATAGACTTCTATGTAGGAAATAACTAAACCTGATAAGTGGAGAAGGAATAAGATACATTACCAAGTTTCTTCGATTCACCCGTACTATCCAATTACTAGAAGTTGTGAAGGAAGACTTTAAGGGCTGTGGCATGGTCACCAGGGTCAGGTGCCAACAAGCTGATGGGTCATGAAGTCTTGTCCTGCACCCCTGGCCCGAGGATGCTCTGAGTGCTATACTCTTCCCTATAACCATACAGGCAGTCTATACTGTGGAGCAACCTCCATAGGGAACAAGATGAGGCCTAGGAGAGATAGCCATTCTGTAGTGCCAGCTCATGCCAGTGCATATAGTGCTGCCCAGCACCTATCCACAGAAGGACCTGTAAGGACCCAGCCGTGCAGCCTTCAATGCGCTCCCTCTTGGCGTCTTTCATTGAACAACTATTGGACTTTTGCTTTTAACCCCCTTGTGTTATTGAATTCACCAAGGTCATCCCTCCTTAGAGCGGCATTAATGCAAACAAGAAGTGCAATCCTGTCTTTATTGATTCCAGTCCTTTATTAATAATGAATGGCCTGTGTAAGGAGTGTAAATATATGTAAATATAGTGATCGCTCCGGGTCTGGAGTCCTGGGCGACTTTACAAAAACGTAAAGAAAGCAAATTTATGGAGATGTGGAAGGTTATAAGGCCAAAGCAGAGACACCGCAGCCCAAGGTAAAAGGAGACATCAGTGTGTCCTATAAATATGGAGGGCTTGGCTAGGATGAAGACAGGAATTGCAGGTCAGCCCTACGCCAAAGCCATTGTCCCCGCGGCCCTTTTTGACCAACTGCTATTATTTTTTGGGTATTTTAACATTTATTGCTCTCCTTTCTGGCAGTGGAAGGCTGTGTATCATACATCTTCTCCCTCCAGTGCACCAGAGGGCAGGGGGAATACATTCACAGAATCAGAAAGGAGATGGGGCAGGCAAAACGACCCCTACCCTGGTGAAGGAGAAACCACCCTACCTCTATAGATCTCCTTCTTAGGTTATGTTCACACAGCACATTTGTGGTGGATACCTCATACAGATTCTGCATAGGAATTGAGTATCAAACTGCAGCCTTTTTGGGGGGTTTTTTCCTCACAACTGTGTGCTGAAAACCTTACGGCTGCTGTGATATAGTTGCTTACCTGCACAGGCCCGGGCTTTCACTTTGGATGCCCTGGTGGCTTGGGACAACGCTCGAACCTTCACCAACGGGTTCTTGCTGGACAATGCGTCACGAGCTAAAGGGAAAAACATTACATTTATTAAAATGATCAGTAACTTCTCAGACAACTTAGTCTCATCTAATCGTGTGATTTTGGACCAAAACATAATGCACTTTAATTAAATAGGTTGCTGGTTTCTGCCTGTAAAACCTCGCTAAATTTCCTGCCACTAGGTGTCTCCCTTCTAGCAAATTGGAAGTTCACTCCCTATTACTACGGACCCCAGTCCATGGAGGCACAATGGCTTCACAGTGAGTGGAGCATGGACTGTTCTCTGTTCACACAGTGAATGCACAGGGGAGGGGGCGATTCTCCTCACAGCTTCCACACACATCTACAAACTGCTTTCTCTGTGCACTGGACCTAACATTCTGCACATAGCACAAATTACAATGCAAGATATGTGTATGCATGGACAGCTCTAGGGATATTATTAGCTGCTTGCATTTGCCCTGTATTTATAGTCCAGTGTTCCCGGATCTCCTATCTTATAGTCAACTTGGGCTTTTCTCAGACATTTGTTTGCTATTGTACAGTTTCTCCTGGCAGAATTACAAGTAAACAAACCAGTAGTAGTGACAATAGATAGTGGAGAGAGGCAAACACCCCCCCCCCTTAGAGACAATTGTAAAATGTGCTGCAGCCATAATGGGGATATTAGCAATAAAAACATGATAGCACATCACATATGAAGGCTTATACAGTCAGAGAATAGACTGCAGATAGTTCAACTTTTCATGAAAGCTTAAATCAAAATCTCACCACCATCGCTGCTTAATTCTCACTTGTGAGTTTTCCTGACTTTGGCTTTTTTTATTGTTACATATTTCGTCCCCTCTGCATTGTCCTATAGTAATAAGGCGGATTACCATACCTGTGATAGGACTTGCGAATATTCCAAGAGCGTGTGTATCGTCCACCCACTTGATGTCAAACCCTTTCTTCCTGCAGCATAAAAATAACATGTACAAATGATCAAATACACAAGTCACACAGAAAGCTGCAAGCAGGAACTGAGGCCCATAAGCACGGACCATACACCTTGGACACATGCAGTCTGGAAATTCTCTGTCACATTCATTCATCACGTGGCCTTTTTGCAGTTTGGTCCAAATCAAGTGACTAGGGCTGGGCTGCAATACCAAGTACAGCCACTATACAATGGTCGGCACTGTGTTTGGTATTCGGGGAAGAGGCTGCGACGCTCATGATGAGTGGGGGGCCCAACAGTCAGATGGGGACAACTTTAAATCTTGGGCAAAACCCCTTAAATATGGCCCGTGGACTTCTCTCAGCTTTTCTAGAACAGTGGACAAAATTTGTCAAGTCATGTAAAGATGACAGAGTGGGGAATAAAAGTAAAAGTATCATAAGAAAGATCTGCCAGTCAGTCATCTGGAAATGCTGGGTGCCAATGATTAGAGCTGCTGTAGCTTTCTACTAGAGGTCACCCAACTTTCCCAGTAAACCCGAGATTAAGAGGAGCGGACAGGACTCACTGGTAAGTGGAGAAGGCGCGGAGTAAATCCTCGGTCTTAAATTCTGCAGGGAAGCCGTAGATCTCAATGACATGTGACAGTTCTAGATCATCGACGGGCGGCTCTTCAGGCTCGTAGTCGTAGTAGTTATATCTGGACTTCTTAGGGCTTTCTCCTTCTTCTGTGAAGGTCAGCTAGAAGAAAAGCAGGAGAAGTGATCTCCATCTTATAGAATGACTACTACAGATATCACACGTCTAATAAAGTGAGAATTGTAAAGACAACTCGAGCGCTAAATCTTCCACCTACCATAGTCAAAGTGAAATGATAACATTGTGGCTGCCGAATGACACCACTAGGGGGGGCTAAAGAGATTGCCGAAGACAGAACTAAAGGGGCATTACGGTAGTAAGATACACAAGTTGTATAAACTAGTAGATGGGTGTAGGTTCGACTGATGGGACCACCACCACCTTTAGTTCCCCATGCCACGAGGAAGAATTGAATGGAGCGGCAGTCAAGCACGGTTTACTTGTATCCAGGTCAGTGCCATGGGATATAGAGGACACAGGACCCCCATTCAGGCAAGGGGAGGGGTCACAATGGTATGGCTCCCAGTCAGCCAGCAGTTCTTCTTTATCAATAACTTGTAAGTGGAATACCCCTTTAATATAGAAGGGATACTCATCCCCTACCCCTGATCCTCCATTACGAAATCCATTCCATGACCACAACGACTGGGCCGGATGTAAAACAGCTCAGGTGACCACTTTACTGGCCACGGCGGTCACATGCAGTTTACTGGTGAAGTCACTTGTAATAGGTCACTAGTGTCCAGCATGTGACCACTGAAGCCAATAATCGGCCAAAGCAGTCCTGAGCCACTTCACGTCCAGCCGACTAGTGTAGGAACGGAATGAACGGGGCAACCAATGCCACAAAGGATGGCCGGAGGGAGGTAAAGATCCCTTCTTTTTTATTTTGCCGCACCCCTAGCTCTCCCCGGGTTTCTCCCACTGTCTACGTTAAGCAGGGCTATTAAAATAAACTGACGGTCTTGCAGAATTTACCTCTTGCACATGGCTAGGGTCCACACACTCTCCATCATCATTAAAGAGAGAATCCCAGCTCTCTTCATCGGTGGCACTGGCTACACATGGAGTCACTTTGTCAGTGGTTTCCAAAGATGTCCCACCAGGGTCCGTCCGCCCTTCCAGTGCGCAGTCAGTTCCAGTAAACGCATTACATTCCTTTGGGTCATCGGAACAACCTGACGGCATCCCACCATTAGAGCACAGGGCCGGCTCAGCGTCCTCCATCCCGGGGCAAGGCTCTGCTTGCTTTGAAGATGTCTCAAGAGACTCTGCATTCACCCCGGCTGGTACGGATTCCGCCCCTTCCACAGTTGTCACTGCGTCTGCCACCTCTAGGCTCGCCAATGGAGGATCAATGACCTGTATGTACACCGTGGGCTGTGGACTGGTGGCAGGGCTCTGTTCTGCAGACACTAATGCCTCTGCCTGTGGTGTATCTGCTAATACTACATCAGGTTCTAGATCTAAACTACCCGTGGCCTGCGCCACTTCACTACTGGTTTCCACTGTCTCTAAGGCGCTTTCCGAATCTGATGCACTACTGCTCCCCTCTAGTCTATTTTCCTCCCCAACGTCAGGTTTTCCATCTGCTTCGCTCACGTCGTGAGGTCTATCCTGAGCTGTATTGGCATTCACTAGTGATACAGAGCTATGTACGCCATCTTGTATGACCCCACCACTCTCAGACAGGCGTTCTCCACCGCTGAGCTCAATGGCGCAGACAATGGCGTCATGACTATCCTCCTCCAAGGCCTGTTCTTCTATAACAGGACAGGGGCCTAATTCTCTCTGTGCTCTATTCTCATAGCAGAGATCATTATTTGCACCGCTACCTGTGAGCTGCCCAGATGGGGCTTCAGTAGCGTCACTTACGGAGGTTTTTCCAGCACTACCTGCGGTGGGATGTAAGACCGCGCTTTGGTGTACAGAGGTGCCTTCTATATGGTCTACCTGGCGGTTATCTATAGTATGAGATGGTAAACCTACATTGTGGTGGTTAGATACACACATGGAGTCTCCTCGCCCTGCGCTGTCGGAGAACCTCGCTAAGCCCTCGTCTCTTCGCACAAGGTCTGCGGAGTTTTCTGATTTCCTAGACTGGCACTTTCTCTTGGTCTGCGCTTTCCTTCTGGCCCTATCTTGTTCTGCCCAAGTCTCCTCGGACTTCCTTCTATAGTCGTTCGGTTTTTTAGGACAATGGCTGGCAGAAGCAACTCGCCTATCAAAGGGTTGAGAGTCTTTGGGTGAGGAGCCATGGTGCACGGCGGCTGTAGCGTTGATGTGCGACGCCGATAAGCGGCTTTCGACCGCGCCCGATGTCGTCGTCTGCTCAGTAATGCTCAGGCTGCTAAAGTTGTCACACAATGAATCATTTGCGTCCGTTTCTGTCCTGATGCGATCCGCGCCCTGCTCTCTGTGCTCGGACTGCTTCTTAGCGGGCGATCTGGAGGACTTGACGTCTTGAGGGTCTCCATATTCCCGGCTTGTGGAACGCCAATTCGCCCTGGGGTTACTGTGTCTGTCCCGATTTGGGGTCTTCTTGGAAGAGAATCCAGTGTGCTCGGTGGAGGTTTCTCTGCCGACGTTTTCCTCGTCCGCTATGAGACGTCTCGCCTTCGGAACGTACAAGGCTTTATCGGGCCTTCGATTTCGAGGACGGTATTGATCCATTTTATTCTAGGTGTCCTGAGATGATGTATCTGTGCTGAGGGAAAATATATATATATATATGTAAATTACATTGTTTACACAATGGCCAACTTGTCTTTAGAACTTTACTCAAAAATTTGGATGTATCAATGGGGTTGGTAGCTTTAGTTATACAATTTCCAAAAATGAGCTATAAGTAGACTCTCTCAAAAAGTATGGGGACATGAAAGCCTCCAACCCTGAACGGTTAGGTTGGGACCAGCACGGATATATCTAGGACATGTCTGGTCGCCGGGTCAGAAAAGTAGAAAAATCATCATCGTGGACAAATCCTTAAAGTGGCGGAAGCCGATAAATGAATAAAAACTGTCTTGCCCATAGCAACCAATCACGGCACAGCTTTCATGCCGTATTCTGCTCCAGGTACATAAAAGCTGTGCTATGATTGGTTGCAATGGGCAAGAAAGCATTTTTTAAATGGCCAGCTTTAAGGCTAGTTCACACATGAATAGGGTGAGGCGGAATTTGGTCCAGAAAAAAAAAACGCTTCAGGAATTAGGAAGCGGTTTTTGACATTGATGCGGTTTTTGGTAAAAACCACCAGGTGGTTTTTCCCTCCAGCACAGTAAATGGACCGGAAAAACCCACAACGTAGTTTTTGGACGTAGTTTTCTGCCTCCTATTCACTTGTATTGATTTCCTGAGGCAGAATTCGCCTCAAGAAAGGGCAGCTCACTTCTTTTTTCCGCTAGCGGGAAAAAAAAGACCAGTAGCGGTCTACATAGACCTCTATTGTGAGGGGGCGGATTTTGAGGAGGATTCTGTGCCAAAATCTGCCCCCTCTTGCCCTGTGTGAACAGGGCCTTATAGGGCCAAAAGTGTTCCCAAAATGGTTCACTCTCAATAACTGGCCCATGTAATGGACTGCAGCATGATGTGGATCATGAAGCACACACGTATGCACAATGGTCCTGTTACTGGTCGTGTGATAAACCCCCCAACCAAGCGTAGCCCAAAGCAACCAATCACAGAAAAACTTTCAATATGTATTCTGCTCCTGAAAAATGAAAGCTGTTCTGTGATTGGTCGCTATTTTGCTTGTAAACCATTTCTAATAAATCTGCCCTATTGAACCCAGGACTCCAGTGCTGCAAGGCAGAAGTGATAACCACTGAGCCACCGTTCTGCCCCTGGCTACGTTCATATTCGCAACTAAACCTCCATTCTCCTGGTTCTCTGATGGATGAGAACAACGGACACCCAGCACTACAGTGAACCTAACACAAGACGGGCACATAAAGAGCACTGACTGCCAGGGAACGCCGATGAGAGCCAAAAGGGCTCAGGCTTCGACTACGAGTTTCCGCTCCTACATTTTAGCAGTTGGCAGGGGTCTCAGCCCCCCGGACCCCACCGAACGCCAAAACATGTTATAAGTGTCTCGGCAAGTGTGAAGTGTCGTGAAGTGGAGCGATAAGAGCTTTGGCCAGTCCACTTGAGCCACACGAGACGTTCTTCATCCCGACATCGGAGACTCTCGAGTGCTCGTAAAACGCACTTTGGAAATGAACAAATTCAACAAGAAATCGAGCGATCGTAATAGAAGAGGAGTCAGGCCGTGTTCACACTTCACCTCTCCTGACGCGTCTTACTACATACTTCTCGTCCTCATGAATGATCAATTCTATTAACTCTACTTTGGCCAAAGAGGGATCGCAATTCCCTATACCCCTATGGTCACACAGCCAGGTCTAATCCAATTTGTGACCCGGTGGTGCCCCCTGGATACAATGGGGCAGATTTATATAGTCTGGGGGTTGCAGAGCTCCCACTGTCACTGCCAAATTCTGTTTTCTGCATTTCAGTGGAGAAGGAGTGGACACGGCCATCTATCCCCAACATAGCAGCCCTACCGCCACTTCCATCGAGCTCAGCATTGCGTGTAACCTTGCTTTCTCCATCTGGGGGTGACACGTAGGCAGCGGCTCGTACAAACCGAAAACCAAACGTCTTGCTTTTAGCACAAGGAGGAAGCTTCCGTCTGTCAGGGGAGCCGCTATCCTCTGATGTGCCGTACAGACAAAGAGCAATAAAGCTGCATTCTGGAGAACATAAAGCGGGCACCGCTATATACCCGGCACTACAGAGGAGAGGAGGAAGCCAAGCACCGGCACCTGGACTAGGAGAGTAATGAGGCCAAACACGGAGAGGCGCTAACGTCACCGACTGGAGGCGCCTTCACCTACTGCAAACCGTATAACGCTCTTCATACAGTCCTGTCTGATACTACTACTATATGAAAAGTATTCACGCCCCGAGGACACTGTGCCGTATTTGTATGTTATTAGATTATTGGTTCCATCATTCACCTGTCGTCATCGGACATATCCAGATGTGCAGCCACCAAGATGAAACGTGCGCTGCGACAGACACGGCCATGTGCGGGGGCACAGAATAGCTCGGCCACTAACTAGTCATACAACAGCACAGAAGGGGCTGATCTCATATAACCAAGAGAAAATATGGAAAGGGGCTGCTCCAATAGGAAATGCAAACCACAGACGAGCAGGAGACCACGGGAACAGCACAACACAGCCACAGAATAACGTATACAGTATATTGACGTGGTATAATAATGTATACTGAGACAACATAATATACGCTGTATACAGACACAGTATATTGCACACCGTATATGGATGTGATATACAGTGTATACTGATATGGTATATGCTGGATACAGAACTAGTATAATATAGTCTGTATATTCATGTGATATTATATACTCTGCATACTGACATAATAGAATATACACTGTATACAGACATGATATAATATAAATCTACACTGTATGTGGATATGGTACAACATTTACTGTATAGTGATGTGACATAATAATATGCGCTGTATACCGACATGGCATAATATACACTGTGGTATATGGCACATAGTATAATAATATTCACTGCATATGTGTAATGATATACACTGTATACTGATGTGGTATCATATACGCTGTATTCTGATGTGATATAGTATACACTGTATACAGACATGATATAATATAAATCTACACTGTATGTAGATATGGTATAACATTTACTGTATACTGATGTGATATAATAATACGCGCTGTATACTGACATGGCATAATATGTCAGTATACATATGTATACTGTGGTATATGGTACATAGTATAATAATATTCACTGCATATGTGTAATGATATACACTGTATATTGATTTGGTATAATAATATATAATGTATACTGATATGGTATAATATTAAATGTATACTGATGTGATATAATATACGCTGTATACGGATGTGATATAATATATGCTGTATACTGATGTGATATAATATACGCTGTATACTGATGTGATATAATATACGCTGTATACTGATGTGATATAATATACGCTGTACACTGATGTGATATAATATATGCTGTATACTGATGTGATATAATATACGCTGTATACTGATGTGATATAATATATGCTGTATACTGATGTGATATAATATACGCTGTATACTGATGTGATATAATATACGCTGTATACTGATGTGATATAATATATGCTGTATACTGATGTGATATAATATACGCTGTATACTGATGTGATATAATATACACTGTATACTGATGTGATATAATATACGCTGTATACTGATGTGATATAATATACGCTGTATACTGATGCGATATAATATACGCTGTATACTGATATGATATAATATACGCTGTACACTGATGTGATATAATATACGCTGTATACTGATGTGATATAATATACGCTGTATACTGATGTGATATAATATACGCTGTATACTGATGTGATATAATATACGTTGTATACTGATATGATATAATATACGCCGTACACTGATGTGATATAATATACGCTGTATACTGATGCGATATAATATCTGCTGTATACTGATGTGATATAATATACGCTGTATACTGATGCGATATAATATCTGCTGTATACTGATGTGATATAATATACGCCGTATACTGATGTGATATAATGTACGCTATACACTGATGTGATATAATATACGTTGTATACTGATATGATATAATATACGCCGTACACTGATGTGATATAATATACGCTGTATACTGATGCGATATAATATCTGCTGTATACTGATGTGATATAATATACGCCGTACACTGATGTGATATAATATACGCTGTATACTGATGTGATATAATATACGCTGTATACTGATGTGATATAATGTACGCTATACACTGATGTGATATAATGTACGCTATACACTGATGTGATATAATATACGTTGTATACTGATATGATATAATATACGCCGTACACTGATGTGATATAATATACGCTGTATACTGATGTGATATAATATACGCTGTATACTGATGCGATATAATATACACTGTATACTGATGTGATATAATATATGCTGTATACTGATGTGATATAATATACGCTGTATACTGATGTGATATAATATACGCCGTATACTGATGTGATATAATGTACGCTATACACTGATGTGATATAATATCTGCTGTATACTGATGTGATATAATATACGCTGTATACTGATGTGATATAATGTACGCTATACACTGATGTGATATAATGTACGCTATACACTGATGTGATATAATATACGTTGTATACTGATATGATATAATATACGCCGTACACTGATGTGATATAATATACGCTGTATACTGATATGATATAATATACGCTGTATACTGATGCGATATAATATACACTGTATACTGATGTGATATAATATATGCTGTATACTGATGTGATATAATATACGTTGTATACTGATATGATATAATATACGCCGTACACTGATGTGATATAATATACGCTGTATACTGATATGATATAATATACGCTGTATACTGATGCGATATAATATACACTGTATACTGATGTGATATAATATATGCTGTATACTGATGTGATATAATATACGTTGTATACTGATATGATATAATATACGCTGTATACTGATGCGATATAATATACACTGTATACTGATGTGATATAATATATGCTGTATACTGATGTGATATAATATACGTTGTATACTGATATGATATAATATATGCTGTATACTGATGTGATATAATATACGCTGTATACTGATGTGATATAATATACGCTGTATACTGATGCGATATAATATACACTGTATACTGATGTGATATAATATATGCTGTATACTGATGTGATATAATATACGCCGTATACTGATGTGATATAATGTACGCTATACACTGATGTGATATAATATACACTGTACACTGACAGGCGTTGCAGATGTTTATTTCGGGAGAACACAGCCGAGCACCCTGGTAATTATTCCATCCCAAGACTGGGACGTGGCGGCGAATCCTATCTGCAGCAAATAATCTATGCGTAATAGATTTTACCTATGTAATTAGCAGAGTTATAATGAGACTACACGAGTCAGCTCAGACATCGATCTCCCACTCCAGGCCCCCAGAATGCAAATTCCACAGACTACATTAGCGGCAGCCATATTAATTATACAAGTCATACGCCTGGAATACACCCAGAATGCTAAGACGCCTCGCCACGTGGAGAACGGAGGGACAAACAAAAACAAGGCTTTACTACCTGAAACGAGAAGAATCTGCACGGAAGGCCTTAACCCTTTCACACATACATCATATAAAGGGGGTGTCAAAAGAAAAAACAAAAAAACAGAATTTTCCTTGTCTTATTATTTAAAGGAGAAACTAAGATGTTCTCCTGGTTTAGAAAAACAAATCTCTTGAAAATATTTTCACATAGAAGTCTATGCAAAGGAAGCGGCTGGAAAAGAGACAGATAATAACAGAAGCTAAGCTGTACTACACTGTGCGTGAGCTCCTCCGACACTGCTGTATCTTCAAGATAAGACCCTATACCTGCACGGAATGAGGCAAAGCCTCCTCCTTTCCCTCACCTCTCCATAGACTTCTGTATGCGAAGTGAGGATATAAATAAAAACTCAGCAGATAAGGAGGGAGAAAAAGATTTGTTTAATAAGATATGTTACAGACTTGCTTATACTCCCCTGCACTATTATACGTGTAGCGCTTAATGTGTAGTCACTTTACAGTCCGCGTGAAGGATGAGTAGCCATCTGCTGCATTTCTAGTATCATTTTTTACATAATAAAATAATATAACTAATGTCAGTGCTTTGGCTATTATTTTGCTGTAATGCTTTTGTTTTGTTCTTTCCTCGCTTTATGGCAGCCCCGGGCCCTGTTATAAACAAAGTAACATAGCAGGGATTCCCAGCAGTCTGCAGGTAGGAGACCACAGGGGTCCTGCATACAAGCTGTACAGGTAAACTAATGTTATGAGGAAAGGCAAAGCAAGGGGACAAGGAATTTTTTCTTTTATTGTAAAAAAAAATAATAATTAAATATAAGTATAAATATTATATATATTTGTTTTTTTGCAAAATGTAAAATACTACCAGATCTATGAGAACAATATACCGGCTCATCAAGTGTGTATACAGATTCCAGCGCTAAGGGCACGCTCTAGGCACACTCCAGGGCCAGGGGCATGCTCTAGGCACACTCCAGGGCCAGGGGCAAGCTCTAGGCACACTCCAGGGCCAGGGGCACGCTCTAGGCACACTCCAGGGCCAGGGGCACGCTCTAGGCACACTCCAGGGCCAGGGGCACGCTCTAGGCACACTCCAGGGCCAGGGGCACGCTCTAGGCACACTCCAGGGGCACGCTCTAGGCACAATCCAGGGCCAGGGGCAAGCTCTAGGCACACTCGAGGGCCAGGGGCACGCTCTAGGCACACTCCAGGGGCAGGGGCACGCTCTAGGCACACTCCAGGGGCACGCTCTAGGCACAATCCAGGGCCAGGGGCAAGCTCTAGGCACAATCCAGGGCCAGGGGCACGGTCTAGGCACAATCCAGGGCCAGGGGAACGCTCTGGGCACACTCCAGGGCAAGGGGAACGCTCTGGGCACACTCCAGGGCCAGGGGAACGCTCTGGGCACACTCCAGGGCCAGGGGCACGCTCTGGGCACACTCCAGGGCCAGGGGCACGCTCTGGGCACACTCCAGGGCCAGGGGCACGCTCTGGGCACACTCCAGGGCCAGGGGCACGCTCTGGGCACACTCCAGGGTCAGGGGAACGCTCTGGGCACACTCCAGGGCCAGGGGAACGCTCTGGGCACACTCCAGGGCCAGGGGAACGCTCTGGGCACACTCCAGGGCCAGGGGCACGCTCTGGGCACACGCCAGGGGCACGCTCTGGGCACACTCCAGGGCCAGGTGCACGCTCTTTGCACACTCCAGGGGCACGCTCGTTGCACACTCCAGGGCCAGGGGCACGCTCGTTGCACACTCCAGGGCCAGGGGCACGCTCTATGCAGACTCCAAGGCCAGGGGCACAATCTATGCAGACTCCAGGGCCAGGGGCACGCTCTATGCACACACATGACTAAAAGCAGTGACTATCCAAAATGTGTCAACGACTAATATGGGAATCTAATAAAACCTACATTTACGGGACCTGAGCCGTGCAGGACGCCATTCCTGTAGGATGTGTCATATCTCATGTACTTGACTGAACACATTTGTGTTTTTCACAGTATGTTTTATTTTTGCCTCCTCCTGTACAAGTCTAGGAGCAAACACTGAATTTCTGCAAGAGAAAAAAAAAAAAAACACGCTCCCTTTTCTGTAATTGCTGCGTTTTCTACAGTGTTCTTTTCTGCAATGTGTGGAGAACATTAAATGACATTTCATTCAATTTCCTGGGATTGAAAGAAACTGATTTTTTCCAATGTATTTCTGCAACAACCAAAAAAAAAGTACATTTCCATAACATGTGGCGTCCTCTTAAGGCTTTGGCCCCGTGTGGCAGAAAAGCAGATTTGTTTGTCGCAGATTTTGCTGCGGTTATTTGAGACAACGTCAAGAATGGCTACATTAGGAACGGGAACTATATAGGGAGTAGGCCATCAGTAGACAATCGGTGGGGGTCTGACACCTGGCCCCTGTACAGATCAGCTGTTTCTACTGTCATCCTGCAACATAAGTTTACTATGTCTATTAAGACTATCGAGTTGCTTCTAGCGCTGGAAAGTGACTGGATTGGCTGATCAGTGTAGGATTCGGGTGTCAGACACCGACCAATGGGGAATTTGTATAGAAAACATTCACACTGATCAAGGTGTATAAGCCCACTAGCCACGTCACAGTGACCTCCACAGCGACCACCACCAACGCAACACAGCACCCACAGAAGATCCACAACCAAGTCCACAGACGCATCCATTAGCCACCGACTTCTACCACACGAGATTTGCTGCGGGCACCTCCGTCACGTGTGAACTTAAAAGCAATAAATCACTACCATTACAAGTGTCCGCCGCCCAGGAATTATACGCTATAACAACTACTTAAAGGGTATTACTAAAACACATGAGACTAAGTCTATGAGCTGTCTGTGTATGACGTCGCACCATATCAGAAGTCATTATAATATTAGATATAATAATATATATTCCATTATAATTATATTACCGCACAGACGTCCCACCCACCAGGGCTCACGTATGTCACTGACCTGCACGTGCAGATGCCAGGCGGCCTCTCAGAGGTCAAGACTTTGCAGCGCTATTCACCATTCAGGAGCCTCGGACAGACTGGAAATGAAAAAATAACAAAATAACTACAAGGACAGTATACGGCTCTTACAGGGTGTGTATACTTCTGCAGAGAGTCTCCTAATCTGATCATGATGGGGGACAGGACCGCCCATGGATGATTATCCTCCTGCAGTAACAGGTTATGGAGGGTCCCAGGAACAGACCAAAAATCATCCAAAACAGAAATGGTTGAGTATAATTACATGGAGGGTCCCAAGGGTATCCGCGCTGAGACTTGTAGTCCCACAACAGCCAGAGTGAGCGCCGACTGACAGTTGAGATCTCAACTGAAGCCGCAGCAGAGACGGACGGTGCATGTACACAAAGACATAACTGCTGCGGCTTGTGACACTATGGAAGAGCTTACTGACAACTATGGTGTACGAGGTGCTGGGACTTGTAGTACTAGTGTGCGGTGTATGAGGTGCTGGGACTTGTAGTACTAGTGTGCGGTGTACGAGGTGCTGGGACTTGTAGTACTAGTGTGCGGTGTATGACTTGCTGGGACTTGTAGTACTAGTGTGCGGTGTATGAGGTGCTGGGACTTGTAGTACTAGTGTGCGGTGTACGAGGTGCTGGGACTTGTAGTACTAGTGTGCGGTGTATGAGGTGCTGGGACTTGTAGTACTAGTGTGCGGTGTATGAGGTGCTGGGACTTGTAGTACTAGTGTGCGGTGTATGAGGTGCTGGGACTTGTAGTACTAGTGTGCGGTGTACGAGGTGCTGGGACTTGTAGTACTAGTGTGCGGTGTACGAGGTGCTGGGACTTGTAGTACTAGTGTGCGGTGTACGAGGTACTGGGACTTGTAGTACTAGTGTGCGGTGTATGAGGTGCTGGGACTTGTAGTACTAGTGTGCGGTGTATGAGGTGCTGGGACTTGTAGTACTAGTGTGCGGTGTATGAGGTGCTGGGACTTGTAGTACTAGTGTGCGGTGTACGAGGTGCTGGGACTTGTAGTACTAGTGTGCGGTGTACGAGGTGCTGGGACTTGTAGTACTAGTGTGCGGTGTACGAGGTGCTGGGACTTGTAGTACTAGTGTGCGGTGTATGAGGTGCTGGGACTTGTAGTACTAGTGTGCGGTGTATGAGGTGCTGGGACTTGTAGTACTAGTGTGCGGTGTATGAGGTGCTGGGACTTGTAGTACTAGTGTGCGGTGTATGAGGTGCAGGGACTTGTAGTACTAGTGTGCGGTGTATGACTTGCTGGGACTTGTAGTACTAGTGTGCGGTGTATGACTTGCTGGGACTTGTAGTACTAGTGTGCGGTGTATGAGGTGCTGGGACTTGTAGTACTAGTGTGCGGTGTATGAGGTGCTGGGACTTGTAGTACTAGTGTGCGGTGTATGAGGTGCTGGGACTTGTAGTACTAGTGTGCGGTGTATGACTTGCTGGGACTTGTAGTACTAGTGTGCGGTGTATGAGGTGCTGGGACTTGTAGTACTAGTGTGCGGTGTATGACTTGCTGGGACTTGTAGTACTAGTGTGCGGTGTATGAGGTGCTGGGACTTGTAGTACTAGTGTGCGGTGTATGACTTGCTGGGACTTGTAGTACTAGTGTGCGGTGTACGAGGTGCTGGGACTTGTAGTACTAGTGTGCGGTGTATGAGGTGCTGGGACTTGTAGTACTAGTGTGCGGTGTATGAGGTGCTGGGACTTGTAGTACTAGTGTGCGGTGTATGAGGTGCAGGGACTTGTAGTACTAGTGTGCGGTGTACGAGGTGCTGGGACTTGTAGTACTAGTGTGCGGTGTATGACTTGCTGGGACTTGTAGTACTAGTGTGCGGTGTATGAGGTGCTGGGACTTGTAGTACTAGTGTGCGGTGTATGACTTGCTGGGACTTGTAGTACTAGTGTGCGGTGTATGAGGTGCTGGGACTTGTAGTACTAGTGTGCGGTGTATGAGGTGCTGGGACTTGTAGTACTAGTGTGCGGTGTATGAGGTGCTGGGACTTGTAGTACTAGTGTGCGGTGTACGAGGTGCTGGGACTTGTAGTACTAGTGTGCGGTGTACGAGGTGCTGGGACTTGTAGTACTAGTGTGCGGTGTATGACTTGCTGGGACTTGTAGTACTAGTGTGCGGTGTATGAGGTGCTGGGACTTGTAGTACTAGTGTGCGGTGTATGAGGTGCTGGGACTTGTAGTACTAGTGTGCGGTGTACGAGGTGCTGGGACTTGTAGTACTAGTGTGCGGTGTATGACTTGCTGGGACTTGTAGTACTAGTGTGCGGTGTACGAGGTGCTGGGACTTGTAGTACTAGTGTGCGGTGTATGAGGTGCTGGGACTTGTAGTACTAGTGTGCAGTGTATGAGGTGCTGGGACTTGTAGTACTAGTGTGCGGTGTACGAGGTGCTGGGACTTGTAGTACTAGTGTGCGGTGTATGACTTGCTGGGACTTGTAGTACTAGTGTGCGGTGTACGAGGTGCTGGGACTTGTAGTACTAGTGTGCGGTGTATGACTTGCTGGGACTTGTAGTACTAGTGTGCGGTGTACGAGGTGCTGGGACTTGTAGTACTAGTGTGCGGTGTATGAGGTGCTGGGACTTGTAGTACTAGTGTGCGGTGTATGAGGTGCTGGGACTTGTAGTACTAGTGTGCGGTGTATGAGGTGCAGGGACTTGTAGTACTAGTGTGCGGTGTACGAGGTGCTGGGACTTGTAGTACTAGTGTGCGGTGTATGAGGTGCTGGGACTTGTAGTACTAGTGTGCGGTGTATGACTTGCTGGGACTTGTAGTACTAGTGTGCGGTGTATGACTTGCTGGGACTTGTAGTACTAGTGTGCGGTGTATGAGGTGCTGGGACTTGTAGTACTAGTGTGCGGTGTATGACTTGCTGGGACTTGTAGTACTAGTGTGCGGTGTATGAGGTGCTGGGACTTGTAGTACTAGTGTGCGGTGTATGACTTGCTGGGACTTGTAGTACTAGTGTGCGGTGTATGAGGTGCTGGGACTTGTAGTACTAGTGTGCGGTGTATGACTTGCTGGGACTTGTAGTACTAGTGTGCGGTGTATGACTTGCTGGGACTTGTAGTACTAGTGTGCGGTGTATGAGGTGCTGGGACTTGTAGTACTAGTGTGCGGTGTATGACTTGCTGGGACTTGTAGTACTAGTGTGCGGTGTATGAGGTGCTGGGACTTGTAGTACTAGTGTGCGGTGTATGAGGTGCTGGGACTTGTAGTACTAGTGTGCGGTGTATGAGGTGCTGGGACTTGTAGTACTAGTGTGCGGTGTATGAGGTGCTGGGACTTGTAGTACTAGTGTGCGGTGTACGAGGTGCTGGGACTTGTAGTACTAGTGTGCGGTGTACGAGGTGCTGGGACTTGTAGTACTAGTGTGCGGTGTATGACTTGCTGGGACTTGTAGTACTAGTGTGCGGTGTATGAGGTGCTGGGACTTGTAGTACTAGTGTGCGGTGTACGAGGTGCTGGGACTTGTAGTACTAGTGTGCGGTGTATGACTTGCTGGGACTTGTAGTACTAGTGTGCGGTGTATGAGGTGCTGGGACTTGTAGTACTAGTGTGCGGTGTATGAGGTGCTGGGACTTGTAGTACTAGTGTGCGGTGTACGAGGTGCTGGGACTTGTAGTACTAGTGTGCGGTGTATGACTTGCTGGGACTTGTAGTACTAGTGTGCGGTGTACGAGGTGCTGGGACTTGTAGTACTAGTGTGCGGTGTATGAGGTGCTGGGACTTGTAGTACTAGTGTGCAGTGTATGAGGTGCTGGGACTTGTAGTACTAGTGTGCGGTGTACGAGGTGCTGGGACTTGTAGTACTAGTGTGCGGTGTATGAGGTGCTGGGACTTGTAGTACTAGTGTGCGGTGTATGAGGTGCTGGGACTTGTAGTACTAGTGTGCGGTGTATGAGGTGCTGGGACTTGTAGTACTAGTGTGCGGTGTATGAGGTGCTGGGACTTGTAGTACTAGTGTGCAGTGTATGAGGTGCTGGGACTTGTAGTACTAGTGTGCGGTGTACGAGGTGCTGGGACTTGTAGTACTAGTGTGCGGTGTATGACTTGCTGGGACTTGTAGTACTAGTGTGCGGTGTACGAGGTGCTGGGACTTGTAGTACTAGTGTGCGGTGTATGACTTGCTGGGACTTGTAGTACTAGTGTGCGGTGTATGACTTGCTGGGACTTGTAGTACTAGTGTGCGGTGTACGAGGTGCTGGGACTTGTAGTACTAGTGTGCGGTGTATGACTTGCTGGGACTTGTAGTACTAGTGTGCGGTGTATGACTTGCTGGGACTTGTAGTACTAGTGTGCGGTGTATGACTTGCTGGGACTTGTAGTTCCACCACACTTATTACTCTATAACTCCACTACAGCCACAGTTTATCTTCCCCAGATGTGATGTTGTAGCTCCCCGTTGCTGAGCCCTGTAGTCCTCCCCAGTGGCGCCCCCTGTACTCACATGTCCGCTCCTTCCTCCTCCTCACACTCTGCAGCTGCTACATTGTATTTTTTTCTAACTGCTTCTGGTCACGTGACGCACTGCTGGGCTCGGGCTACGGCGCGTCTGCCGGGACAAACTTCCTCACAGATGGCTGATGTGACATATTAGACATTTCTTTCTTCCTGAAACCTTTGTGTTGTGGTCAGTGTAGGAGGAGGAAGCAAGTGTGCAAGAATAGGAGTGTGCCCAAATGTACAGGGGGAGCCACACAATGGGTGATACCAACCAGACTGTCCCAGGGATAACATTAGACACAGTGCCCACATAATGTATACCAGCAAGAGCGCCCCCCATAGGTGATACCAACCAGACTGTCCGCATGTATAACATTAGCACCAGTCAGAGCGCCCCCCCCATAGGTGATACCAACCAGGCTGCCCCCAGGTATAACATTAGACACAGTGCCCATATAATGTATACCAGCCAGAGCGCCCCCATAGGTGATACCAACCAGACTGTCCCCATGTATAACATTAGACACAGTGCCCACATAATGTATACCAGCCAGAGCGCCCCCATAGGTGATACCAACCAGACTGTCCCCATGTATAACATTAGACACAGTGCCCACATAATGTATACCAGCCAGAGCGCCCCCCATAGGTGATACCAACCAGACTGTCCCAGGGATAACATTAGACACAGTGCCCACATAATGTATACCAGCCAGAGCGCCCCCATAGGTGATACCAACCAGGCTGCCCCCAGGTATAATATTAGACACAGTGCCCATATAATGTATACCAGCCAGAGCGCCCCCATAGGTGATACCAACCAGACCGTCCCCATGTATAACATTAGACACAGTGCCCACATAATGTATACCAGCCAGAGCGCCCCCATAGGTGATACCAACCAGACTGTCCCAGGGATAACATTAGACACAGTGCCCATATAATGGGCACCAGTCAGAGCGCCCCCCATAGGTGATACCAACCAGACTGTCCGCATGTATAACATTAGCACCAGTCAGAGCGCCCCCATAGGTGATACCAACCAGGCTGCCCCCAGGTATAACATTAGACACAGTGCCCATATAATGTATACCAGCCAGAGCGCCCCCATAGGTGATACCAACCAGACCGTCCCCATGTATAACATTAGACACAGTGCCCACATAATGTATACCAGCCAGAGCGCCCCCATAGGTGATACCAACCAGACTGTCCCAGGGATAACATTAGACACAGTGCCCATATAATGGGCACCAGTCAGAGCGCCCCCCATAGGTGATACCAACCAGACTGTCCGCATGTATAACATTAGCACCAGTCAGAGCGCCCCCATAGGTGATACCAACCAGGCTGCCCCCAGGTATAACATTAGACACAGTGCCCATATAATGTATACCAGCCAGAGCGCCCCCATAGGTGATACCAACCAGACCGTCCCCATGTATAACATTAGACACAGTGCCCACATAATGTATACCAGCCAGAGCGCCCCCATAGGTGATACCAACCAGACTGTCCCAGGGATAACATTAGACACAGTGCCCACATAATGTATACCAGCCAGAGCGCCCCCATAGGTGATACCAACCAGACTGTCCCAGGGATAACATTAGACACAGTGCCCACATAATGTATACCAGCCAGAGCGCCCCCATAGGTGATACCAACCAGGCTGCCCCCAGGTATAACATTAGACACAGTGCCCACATAATGGGCACCAGCCAGAGCGCCCCCATAGGTGATACCAACCAGACTGTCCCAGGGATAACATTAGACACAGTGCCCTATATAATGGGCACCAGTCAGAGCGCCCCCCCATAGGTGATACCAACCAGGCTGCCCCCAGGTATAACATTAGACACAGTGCCCATATAATGTATACCAGCCAGAGCGCCCCCATAGGTGATACCAACCAGACTGTCCCCATGTATAACATTAGACACAGTGCCCATATAATGGGCACCAGTCAGAGCGCCCCCATAGGTGATACCAACCAGACTGTCCCAGGGATAACATTAGACACAGTGCCCACATAATGTATACCAGCCAGAGCGCCCCCATAGGTGATACCAACCAGACTGTCCCAGGGATAACATTAGACACAGTGCCCACATAATGTATACCAGCCAGAGCGCCCCCATAGGTGATACCAACCAGACTGTCCCAGGGATAACATTAGACACAGTGCCCACATAATGTATACCAGCCAGAGCGCCCCCATAGGTGATACCAACCAGACTGTCCCAGGGATAACATTAGACACAGTGCCCATATAATGGGCACCAGTCAGAGCGCCCCCCCATAGGTGATACCAACCAGGCTGCCCCCAGGTATAACATTAGACACAGTGCCCACATAATGTATACCAGCCAGAGCGCCCCCATAGGTGATACCAACCAGACTGTCCCCATGTATAACATTAGACACAGTGCCCACATAATGTATACCAGCCAGAGCGCCCCCATAGGTGATACCAACCAGACTGTCCCAGGGATAACATTAGACACAGTGCCCATATAATGGGCACCAGTCAGAGCGCCCCCCCATAGGTGATACCAACCAGGCTGCCCCCAGGTATAACATTAGACACAGTGCCCACATAATGTATACCAGCCAGAGCGCCCCCATAGGTGATACCAACCAGACTGTCCCAGGGATAACATTAGACACAGTGCCCATATAATGGGCACCAGTCAGAGCACCCCCCCCATAGGTGATACCAACCAGACTGTCCCAGGGATAACATTAGACACAGTGCCCACATAATGTATACCAGCCAGAGCGCCCCCATAGGTGATACCAACCAGACTGTCCCCATGTATAACATTAGACACAGTGCCCACATAATGTATACCAGCCAGAGCGCCCCCATAGGTGATACCAACCAGACTGTCCCAGGGATAACATTAGACACAGTGCCCACATAATGTATACCAGCCAGAGCGCCCCCATAGGTGATACCAACCAGACTGTCCCAGGGATAACATTAGACACAGTGCCCACATAATGTATACCAGCCAGAGCGCCCCCATAGGTGATACCAACCAGACTGTCCCAGGGATAACATTAGACACAGTGCCCATATAATGGGCACCAGTCAGAGCGCCCCCCCATAGGTGATACCAACCAGGCTGCCCCCAGGTATAACATTAGACAGAGTGCCCATATAATGGGCACCAGCCAGAGCGCCCCTATGGGTTATACCAACCAGACCGTCCCCATGTATAACATTAGACACAGTGCCCACATAATGGGCACCAGCCAGAGCGCCCCCATGGGTGATACCAAGCAGACTGTGCATTAAACACAGTGCCAACATAATGGATACCAGCCAGAGTTCCCCCATAATCCACCGATTACCGATTATGTACTCCATGTATAGTGTCAGCCAGACGGACCCCATGACCTGGAGGTTTTAGGGCTGAGCGTGCCCCCCAACCACTCCATTCAGAGTCTTTGTCCCTGACAGATACTGTTTTGGTCAGTTTTATAGTCTCTGAGTTGTCCCTTATTACCCCAGTAAATAGATGATAAACGCTTCTGGCTGGAGTTCCCCTTTATACCTGCAGCTTTCCTGGTGTGATTATTATTCACTCTTTTTACAGCCCCATTTATTCCATAAGGGTCAGTTCACATGGCGAAAAGTGAAGAGGAGATTCCATTAATGGACCCTATTAAAGAGCCTTGAAACATGACCTCAAGAGAAAATAAGTGCAAAGGAGTTTGCAAGTCCCAGTGAGTGGCCCCAATGGCGACAAGTGCTCAGGCTCTCTCCTCTGTACACCAGGATGAAGACCTTTGTGCATGCGCTGTCCTGCACCTGTACAAAGATATTGGACGGTGCTGGAGACCTCAGTCATGTTTAATGGGGGGGTGCGGGGGCACTTGCCAACTCAATTGTATATCTGACTATGTCTTTAGACCTCTAGCTGGTGTTGTACTTACCATAAAAGTGTCCAGGTTACGTGTACTGATGACCTAGGCTTAAGATAGGTCATTAATATCAGATTGTGGGGGTGCAACATCCAGTACCCACTTATATGGGATCTAAACTGCAGTAACGTGGCCTGACTACTACACAGAGAGCAGAGCGTTCTACTTGTTCCATTCTCTGCATTAATCCACGTGTAAGAGGCTGCAGGAGACAGCTGATCGGTGAGGGTGCCAGGTGGACCTTACAGATATGATATGCAATACATAAAAACCCATTTACACTAGGTTCACGCTTTGTGACCTTTGGGTCCACATGGAGACCCGAAAGAAGGAAACCTTGTTCGCATAAAAAGATGCTACATGTAGAAAGCCACGGACCCCATGAACTATAATGGGGTCTGCCGGGTGTCTGCCCAATTTCTGCCGATTTACTGAAGTCCTTCTTGCAGGAGTTTTCTCTCCAATGATTTTAAGCGGAATCTGCATCACTGTCTTATATGGAGACTCCAAGGCAGATGTGAACCTAGGCTGAAGATGGTGATCCAGGACTTTCATATTGATGTCATATTATTAAGAATTCATATGTGATCAATGGGGGTCTGACTACCAAAGCCATCACTGATAGGGTGGCAACACTCATGAGTGCCACAGCCTTTATCCTGTGCCAGTGCTGTCATTTTAATCAGTCACAGGATACAGCAGCAGCTCAGCCCCATTCAAGCGAATGGGACTGAGCTGCAATACCAAGCACTGCCCTGATGCAATGTTCAGCCCTTTGTTTGGTATTCAGTTAAGGGGCTACAGCACTCACTTCAATCACAGCATATCAGACCCCCATCGATCACATATTGATGCTTCAATATATGTCCCCCCCAAAAAAAAATCACATTTTTTTTTGAAAAGAGACATGTGCTGTATTTTATTGCATGTTATGTATTATGTTTATATAGGATCATTATTTTAAGTTATATCATGTTTAAATATTAAGTTATATTAAATTGTTACTTTATATATGATATTATTGTATATTATATTACACATTTTATATTATATTATATATTACTGTATATATTATAGCTATTTTCTGTTATATTAAATGTTACATCATATATATATATATATATATATATATATATATATATATATATAATTTTATATTGTTATTTTATATTATATTACACATTATATTGTTATATTATACTATATTGATGTATATTATATTATTGCTATTTTCTGTTATATTAACTTATGTTATTTTATATTATGCATTATATTATTTTATATTATGCTATATTACTTTATATTATACTATATTACGCATTATTATATTATTTTATATTATGTTATTTTATATTATATTACACATTATGTTACTGTATATTATATTATTGCTATTTTTTGTTATATTACATTTTTATATTGTATATTATATTATTTTATATTATTCTATATTACTTTATATTATACTATATTACTGTATATTATATTATTGCTGTTTTCTGTTATATTAAATTATGTTATTTTATATTATATTACTTTATATTATACTATATTACTGTATATTATGAATTATTATATTATTGCTATTTTCTGTTATAATATAAAATAATATAATGTAATATATTACTTTATATTATATTATATTATTATACTATATTACTGTATATTATACATTATTATATTATTTTATATTATGTTATATTTGTGTCCTACCATCTGCACCTCCTCGCTGTGTTTTATCTCACTTCAGCGGATTACCATTTCATTTGCGTATGTGGCGGCGGTCGCGTTGCCTTTGGTAACATAAATCCCACTTATAAAGTCATGACCCATGGTTTTAATATTTAATAGAAGGCAGTATAATGGCGCTGGCCTTCTCACTGCGCAGTATATACTCCTACACAATCATTAAACTAATAGACATCACATAACAATATCTCTCAGTAATTTACAGCCGGACTAATGGACTTTTTTTTTTATAGTAAAACTCCCATTGCTCTTCAACGCTGCTGGAAAGTATTTGCCCCCTTGAAGCTTTCTTATATTACTACTATTTGTCACACCGAATGGTTTATACTGAACGTTTATACTATAGGGACAATTCTGTACATTAAAGGGCTTGTCTGGTATGGGAGCCCATTATTTCATATCCCATCAGATCTGCTAGGTTCTTTTAGGGGAGGGGGCCTTTGTTCATAGTCATAGGTCAAAGAAGCTACAAAAACAATAATGGAGGACCCTGTATGTCAGTATGTACTGTATATTGATTTCAAAGGAAAGTTTATAATTCTACCATATGATGGCGCTGTGACGAAACTGAACAATTGTTGTAGAGGTCTACCATAGTTTCGGCCAATCCCAGAGAGTCCCAGTAGGGTGACCCATGATGAACTCATAGTCAGACAATCCATATCATGGACAAGACCAGGAGACCACTGCCCTCTTTCTTACTCCTCTCCCTCCCCTCTCCATAGACCTCAGTGGGCTGACACTATAAGTTGTGTATGAATTACATAGTAAGATGAGGTTGGATGAAGACACCAGTCCATTAAGTCCAATCTATAACCCTACATTGTTCATCCCGAGGGAGACAAAAAACCACAAGGCGTATGTCAATTGCCCAATGTCAGAGTATGGATTTGATCAGTGATTTCAGAAACAGTGATCAGTAGTGGAAGGAAACATGGAAACAGTGGAGAAAGCAGCATTTTTTAATAATAAAATTTATTACAAAAAAACAAAGTGGAGAAATAAGTATTTTTCTTTAATAAAATATCACAAAGAAAAAAGTGGAGAATGAAGCATTTTTCTTAAATGAAATATAAAGAAGTGGGGAAAGAAGAAATTTCATTTAATAAAATATATGAGAAAGAAAGAAGTGAGAAAACAATAATTTTTCCTTAATAAAACGTATTAGAGAAAAGTGGAAAAAGAAGCATTTTTCTTTATTTTAATATGTTTATAACGTCTCTGCCTGTTCGAGTCTCTGCACTACCCTCCGCTCGCACGCTGCGGCGCAGGAGGCGTGCCCAGTTTGTTTAGTTGCTTAGTGTTTTTCGTTGCTCTGTGTGAACACTGCTCTATATCAGTAATCAAATTTTCACCACACTCGTCTCCTGCACCTTGTTTCTATCTGTTCATCAAATGGTTAACTCTAGCCTTGCCTTTGTGATTGTCAGCCTGGGGATGGTCCTGGGCTATCTATATACAGGCCATCTGCCCAAAACAGACTCGTTGGCTATTGAGACTCTGTCCTTAGGCCTTGTCCCTGCTAAACTCCTCTTCTGCTACTATTGTATTACTTACCTCTGACCTCTGGCTTTCCCTATTGACTACTCTCTTGGATTTTGACTCTGTACAGCATTGCTCGACGTTACTGGACCCTTGGCTAGCTGATCTCCCTTTGTCTTGTCTGCGTTCTGTGTTGTCACCTATACAGGAATGGCTTTGTCGATCAGTTGTCCTCTGCTGCCTAGGGCAGTGAAGCAAGCAGGTAGGGGCAGTACTGGGTTCAGCTTAGAGTTCACTGTCTTTTTGTGCCCCTTCCTCCAGGGTTTTCCAGCAGCTACTCGGGAATTGCTCCTCTAGCAAATTTCCTTACAATGTTACAAAAAAAAAAAGAAAAAAATGGAGAAAGAAGCATTTTTTTCTCATTTAATATACTACAAAAGAAGTGGAGAAAGAAGCATTTTTCTCTCATTTAATATACCACAAAAGAAGTGGGGAAAGAAGCATTTTTCTCTCATTTAATATACTATAAAAGAAGTGGGGAAAGAAGCATTTTTCTTTAATAAAATATATTACAAAAAAATAATATATTACAAAGTTTCTTCTTTTCAACTGCACAACCGATTTATAAATTAGAATAAAAATTTAAAATTTCCTATAAAAATTTGGGTGCCCTTTAAATCGCTTACCTCCATTCCTTCCTATGGATGGTTTTTTACAGAATATCCAAGTTCATAATTCGGTTGCATAAATGAAGATCTAGTAGAGTCATCGCCTAATACAACATTGATGGTTGCGTGGGGATTCTAGAAGTATCAAAGCCATAGATATAAACATGCTACGTGTCCTAAGTGCACAGATATCTGCGTTTCGCCCACCGCTTCATTTTTCTGGCACTTTTAGTCCTAATGGCAAATCCTTGCAGACGTGGAAACATCTGCACCTACGGGAGCGCAGGCGTCTCCTCTATGATGAATGGAGTCAGTGCTGTGAGCGTCTTATACACAATGACACTTGTGCTAACAGATATATATTAGGTACTGATGCTTCCTCAGTACTCGCACAACGTGTAATGACTCCATATGCTACACCGTAACATCCATTCTATTAGCCGAAAACCTTGACAACTTGCTACGTCGGCCCGTTTCCCTGACATTCGCGTAATGTCTATACCGAGAACCTACATGTGTTTTTTTTCGACTTTTTTCTTAAGCGAGTATTTATATGCGTCAACACAAGCCGAGGTGACAGTGGAGTCACTTACCTCCATAAATTTCCATTAAAGTGGCACAGGTAAAATATGGTAAATGCCTGCCGCACCGCCGCGCCGCAATATACAACAACAGCCCATAGGGGATCATTTATCATTGTAAAAGTTGTCAAGGAAATGTCATTTTTGCAAAGTGCCTTCCCCACTATAAAGAAGCATTTGTTGTAATATGATGAAGAATATTTAAAGAGCGTAAATGAGTCTTATGGCGTGAAGAAAGCGCGCATTACCCGAGCACATGACCTTTCCTTCCATGTAGGAGTCATAGAGCTGCAATTTTCCAAGTGTGTTATTGATGTGAACTTTCATCGATGTATCATTCATTTTATTCGCTTTTATTGCCTTTCTACGTCTTATCTGCGTGCATGGTGTGAATGCTGTAGGATGACTTGGCTAGCCCCGCCTTTTTGTCTATGCAGGGGGAGATATGGCATGTGTGCAGTCACAATGGTCACAGCCATCTGCTGGTCACATATGATATGTCATAGGGGTGGTCTGTCTTGGAAGCAAATTTTCATACTGATGACCTTCTACGGTTCTGACATGTGGCACCCCACAGATCAGCTGTTGTAGCCTTTGCCAGGAGCTGGAAGCTACTAGTGGATAGGCAGTGCGTGCAACATAAGTAAGAAGCCCTGTCCACTGTATAGTGGTGGTTCCAGTACAGATCATATTACTTGCATAGGAGTAGACTGCACGCACTCAGAATATTGCATAGATACCTGATCAGTAGGGGGCTGACACCTGTCCCCCACACCGACCAACTGTATGGAGCCCATCTCATATACAATACATTGCCATCTGCTGTATTGTCACCGAGCACCTTCACATCAGCTCAGCTCCCATTGACTGTTCTTCTGTGTAATATCACATGGTAAGTCTGGTTTAATCAAACCTTGGTTTCCCAGAGAGGCACCTACACAGGCCTGCTAGAGCTGAAACAGACTTCGTGTCAAACTTCTAAGGGGATATGGTTTTAGGACAATATTTCCCCAGAAAAACATGTTAGTCACCTCAATAAATTCCTCAGGTGCACAAGGCAAAGACGCACGTTTCCAGTCCAAAGCAAGGGAAAGGTCCAGACACTGAACTCATTACCTAAAGGGGTTTGGGGTGTCATCCTTGGTGTCTACACGATGAGGGTCTTGCCATGAACCCCATCATACCCCTGCCTGACACTACAGTCATCTGGTGAAGAATTATGACTGTTCATAGTTATTTGGTTTCAAGATGGAGGGTAGGGCTTCCCCGCCTCATGATATCCTCATGGGAGGAGATTAGGGTAGCACAAGGTGTCCCCTTGGAGAGAAGTCTGTCTTTTTGGTTCCTTGCCAGCATGTAAGGCACATGCTCTTTGACTGGTTTCCCCTGGAAAGGGGGACAAAAGGAGTTCTACTACTAGAAGCTATGTGATGAGACGGAGGAACTCTTACTGACTAAACATGTGCCCTGAAGCCTACGAGACAGACTTCAGAGATTTGTTTTGGTATTGTTTTCATTCTACTCTTTTATTTTCTGTATTGTATTGTACTTTTATCTGTATTTGCTTATCATTCACTGATATATATCTCTGTATATGTTAGTAGCTAGTTCTGACCCACTCGGATTAATAAATATATAACATTTATAAAGCTCGTTTTGTATTATCCTATGAGTCCAGACACTTATGGAAGTGGAAGGCAAGAAAGGTGATCGCAGGTGTGCCAAGTGGCTTGATAAGGTCAGATCCTTAACACTGTCCCTGGTGTCTTCCATTAGGGTCCGGTCACGTCACACCCTGGGGCGAAGTGCTCGCAACACATGACTACTGAGGCCAATGGCCTAAGGAAAGGTCCCAAGACATCACTCACATACGTCACCTTTGACGTTTTGCCTGGACAACCCCTTTAATACCGATGACCTGTGTTGAAGATTTTTCTCTAGTATCTCTGTATCACAAAAACAAAGCTCCGACCCCTATATCAAATGTGATAAGAAATTATTAATTTAAGAATATCGGACCAAAAACCAGGGCTGAAGATTGAGTGTAAGTCAGGGAATAAGTTACTTATTCACTAGGCTGTTTCTTTTACGTTTCTTACTCTCCTAAGCCTGAGATTTAGAGAGTTTGGCAAGGGCCGGGGAAGACGTCTGGCCGGTCCGCACGGACGTGTCTACATCACTTTTATAGGTATTATTGAAGGCCTGGTGGGGTTGGGGTCAGTCCCTCGTGAGATGTTAGTCCTGGGTATTGAGGATGGGCTTCCTTTTCTTATTTTTCATAACCCTTTGGCTAAGACGTGGGGGGAGGGGTTGGGTGGAGGGTACGGCCGGATTCATCACTGGCTCATGTCAGGTAAATCATTGAAAAAAACACCTCGCCAGTAATTAATGTGGAGAGACAGATGAGCGGCCCCGGGGCCCATTAATCTGAAGCATCACCAGACTGCTCCGATTATGAATGTCAGGATGCATAAACTGTTGTAGAATCAATACCCCAGGAATGAATCCAAGCCTCTTATTTCCGAGACATCCGTACAAAACTCCGGTGCATTAAGCCGCTCTTGGTCGCACCACTTAAAGGGATATGTCACCAGACAATGACCAATTTTTTTTGAATAATTTTCCATGTTTTTTTTTTTTTTTTTTTTTTTTTTAATTAGCACCAAACCCTGCAATTTTCACTCTGACCACTAAACCTAATAATAAACTGACACTTGTCAGTCACTTTACAGCAGTCACATCATTCATGTTGTTCTCTGTTCAGGACTAAAGCTATATTATATTCAGTATTCTGCCGGGCTCCTGTGATCAGAGTGCAGTGCATTATGGGAGCCCCGAGGATACAAAGGCTGATATATCACAGGACTGTCAGCAATGAAGGTTCTGCACTCTCTGTAGTTTAAAAGAAGCCCAACATCATCAATGACAACATACTCAGATGTGGACACGCCGACACCTCCACATGTGAATCAAAGGCCATCTGCATTCCTTGGTATAGATCCCTACTCATTCTGGTTCGCAAATGTCACAAAATCTGCAACGGAGGCTCGAGAGCAGATGTGAATAGAGCTTAAGCCTGTGAACACTTTTGTAACCATTTTTTATTGATCAAATGTGTCCAAATTGTAACAACTTTTCAAATAGTTTTTATTAACCCCCTGCCGTTAAGTGTCTCCATGGTTACAGACTACAAAGAGACCCTGTGTAGTCTGATCTTGCAGCGATGGCCGTCCTAGGCATACGGGCAAATATATAAAAAAAAATTAAGAGTGTTAATTAGAAGTTAGGCGGGGGAAAGAGTTTTAACTTAGGGGGAAAGTTTAAATTTATCCTGGACAACCCCTTTAAATTTAGTCTCATGGTGCCCAGTATCTGTCCTGCCATTGACAGTCAGCCATTGTTGCCTTCAGTTGCAGTGATGTTGTTAAGGGGATAGCTGGTGACAGGCCGGGCCGGGCCGGAACCTCCTCTGTACCGCGCGGAGGCTGCCGCTCTGTTTGTAGTGCCGGAGAGACAATTCTGGTCCCCTGTGAGTGAAGGCCAGAACCTCCGCGATAGTCTCCTTCTGGGGCTGGGAGCGGCACTTCTGGGGTCAGGGGGCTCAGCAGTGGGCTGGAGACTATTTAGGCCTCATTCTGACTGCGTCTCGCCGCTGGTTAGTCAGATATTCTGGTGACAGCGCCGTTCCTGTGATTCTGTTCCTATCCTGACCCTGAACCTCCTGTTAGGCCTCTGCGTTCCCATGTATGACCTTAGCTTGCCTTCCAGACTACCTCTCCTTGACCTCCTGTGGATGACATCGGTTTGTTTCCCGACTACTCCTGCTTGACCTGTGCTTGGCTTCTCCATAACCTCTTGGGTATGACGCGGCTCTCCTGACTACATATTTGCTTCTCCCTCCTGTCACCTCGTGACCTCCTGTGTACTGACCTGGCTTGATTGACTTAGTTTTTGGCTACCCCTGGAACCTGTGAAACCTTCAGTGTCCCGACTTGGCCTGTACCATTTCCCTACGGTGTTTTTGCTACCTCCTGGTAAACCTCAGAACATCTCTCTCCGTGCTGACCAGCTCTACTGGCTCCTCTATTACTTGGGGCGCTCGGTTCTGGGTCCCAGAATTTACCAAGTCCAACTCCACCATCAGGGGCTCTGGCGAAGACCTCCGGGACCTGGTTCTGTTCTGGCTAGGAGAGCACTATACACTCAGGACTGTTTTTGCCTTGGTGTTTGGGGATTCTGGACTTACTGCCCATTATTGTCACACCTGGACTGTTACAGACTGGAACCATTGTCCGGGATCTGCTGGGATCCGATGATGGTTCGAGTAAGGAGACCTCATGGTGAGCGCTTCAGTCCTACCTTTGCTTCATACGACAGCCGGTCCCCAGATATACATTCTTGAGATATCCTGTGTTTTATCCATTCTTGGGAAAGCTGGGTGACGACCAATGTGCCTGTCAATGTAGCAGCAGAAGGAATTATTGTCCGACTTATGGAATAGCATATAAGGAGTTAATCACACGTCCGAGATTATCATGGATGACACACAATCCCTTGGACTTTGTGGTCGTGTGCCTCCTTAGCTAGCGGGTTACAGACATAGCAGGTCCCTCTGAGGCTGAGGTCACTTCTGTTTTGTGAATTTTTATTTTTTTTGTGCTGCGCTAAGAACAGAAAAACAAAATTCCAGCTGTGACAGATCCGTCAGCCGAGAGGCGCCGACGCCTAATCAACCGGATTGACTTGTAATGGGGTCCGTCAGGTTCCTTCATGGAGTCCGTCATACTTCCAGATAGAGTAGCCGCGCATGCAGCGCCATTTGTTATGTCAAATCCGACGGAGTTTTCTGGCACAGACGTGACCTTAACCTTTCAGGACGAAAACAGAAAACAAAACCCCAAAGGAAATAATTCTGCCAAAAGTTTTGTGTATGTGATCCTTATGCAGAACTGTCTGTCTCTGTGGTTACAGACTACAGACAAACCCTGTGTAGTCTGTTCCTACAGTCCTGAGTTACTCCGCTCCCTCCACCCCCCTGGCGTCCGCGGCACAAGGCTCCCTCCCGATTAGACACATTCATTTGGGCCTAATCCGGCGCGAATGCCGCGATGGGAAGTCAGTGCACTGCACCGCCATCCCGACTAGCAGCACGGAATGTTCACATGCAGAATGCAAATTCCGCCGAGTGAACATACCGGAACATGTCCATAGAATCAGACTACTTTGACGAATACTAGAATACTAGACGCATTGGTCTGCATGGGAACTGTATAGAAATAACGCTGATAGATTTTTAACAATGACTATTTGCCGAGTTGGGAATTCTGACACATTTGATAGTCTTCATGACTAGACACATTGGTCTGTATAGGAACTGTATAGACCAAACGGTAGGAAATTTTTATCCAGTTCTGGGCCACCCATAGACTATATATGTCCAGGCGGTCCCTATCTTATTCTGCAAGGACCTACCACTATGTGTTTGCAGTTTTAATCATTTGCAAAAAATCGTAATAAATAAAAAAGTTACAAAATTAAAGTAAAATAAGTTAAAAAAAATAATAATAATAATTATACGCCAATACACAGGCTCAAATAAAAATTATTGTAACGGAGAGGGAACACGATTTTGAATTTTTTTTTTTTTTTTTTTTTTTACTGAACCCCCCCCCCCCCCCCAAACCCGTGGTATAATGTATGTTTTTCTAGATATAAAAAAAAAAATACAAAAAAAAGTGTCACTGAAAAAATGCTCAAAAATGAAAAAAAAAAAAAAAAGGTTATATCCCTCACAATCGGAAATCTATGAAACAATTCAAAAATGTGTCTGGTCCTGAACCAGAGAAATCGGCCTGGAACTGAAGCGGTTAATCATGACTATTTGCCCCAAATATTTTTTTTACATGACTAGCAACTTTGTTCGCGTGTAGTTGTTGGCACGCCCACCACCTCGACCGCGCCCACCACTCCCACTTGCCCCTGTGCCCTCGTGGGGCCCTCTTCAAACTCCTCTCCTGTGGCCCCTCCTCCCTCGCAGTACCGGGGTCACCCACGGGCCCCCAAACGCCTTTCCCGTGCCCACCCCCTATGAACTCCTCTCCTGGGCCACCTTTGCCGCGCAGAGCTGGAGTCCCCCCGCCCACCAAAATCCACCTGCATGTCTGCGTCTCAGCGGTGCTGCGTGTAGCCGCCCACACAGTGCCGCGAACCTATCGGGAATTCCGTGGATTTACCGTCACCACAAGTGGCCTATGTTCCCTTCCAGGTGGCCATCTAGGTATGTATGCAGTTTGAGGCTAATCCGTTCAGCCGGTTTGGCCTGATTGAGGAACAAACATATTAGTAGGAGGATTTTGCAATCTCGTTACTCTTTTCCAGCCCCGATAAATCGTGGACATGTTAGGGTTAACTTAATTCCACGTTTTCAGCCACCGCTTCTCTTTCCCCGGCAGGTTTTTTTTTTTCCGTAGCAAAAGCTTTTGGATTTAGAATGAAAATTGCAGTTTTTAAATCTATTATCGCTGTCAGGGCCGATCCGGCGCTTGTTTGTCAATCAATGTGGTTTTTTTCCCCGTCAACAACTAATCAGGGCTATAACTGTTTGCGGCTAATGCATGATGTGAACATTGACTAACCACTGAGTGACATCAAATAGCTCGCACCATTAATAACAAGGTCCCCGGCATCTGAAAAGTCATATTTGGACGGCAAAAGAAAACGGCATCAATCAGCCAGAAGTATGTGACCCCTTTAGAAGGCTCTATTGGTATTAATTCAGTCCTATAACCTTTTAATACCCAGTGTCAGTTCCGGCTCTCCGATATGACTAGCACTTAATATTTTATAGATGTTCCGCACCATCTGCTACGAGAACATCACCGCTATTGAAGGAATTGTAATTTTTAGAACGCCGGGCATAAACTAAACAAAGAATAAATGCGGTTTCCAGTCCCTGAAGCCTATTTACCTAAAGGTAAAATATACAACACCGCAAAAACCGAGGACTGAACCGTCACTGAGTGATGATCCCATAAGGACTGATTGATGCCATAAGTGAAGGCGGGGTAATGGGAAACCATCAGTGTTGTAACAGTGTAGACAAGTTGATTATTTTAAAGGGGACCTGTCATGGTCCTACCATTCCATGAGCCCAAAGGATAGGTCATCGATTGTTTAGCCTAGAATTAATGTAACCATCCCTGGTGGTCTAGTGTAGTTAAGGGTTTTTACGTAAGCATCCCTGGAGGTCTAGTGAGATGAGGGGTTCAATGGAAGAATCCTCTGGGATCTAGAATGGTGCAGGGTTTAATGGATGTATCCCTGATGATCTAGTGTGGTGAAGGGTTCAATGGAAGCATCTCCGGGGATCTAGTGAGGTGAAGGGTTCAATGGATGCATCCCTGGTGATCTAGTGTGGTGAAGGGTTCAATGGAAGCATCCCTGGTGATCTAGTGAGGTGAAGGGTTCAATGGAAGCATCCCTGGTGATCTAGTGAGGTGAAGGGTTCAATGGAAGCATCCCTGATGATCTAGTGAGGTGAAGGGTTCAGTGGAAGCATCCCTGGTGATCTAGTGAGGTGAAGGGTTCAATGGAAGCATCCCTGATGATCTAGTTAGGTGAAAGGTTTAATGGAAGTATCCCTGATGATCTAGTATAGTGAAGGGTTCAATGGAGGCATCCCTGGTGATATTGTGAGGTGAAGGGTTCAATGGATGCATGCCTGGTGATATAGTGAAGTGAACGGTTCAATGGAAGCATCCCTGGTGATCTAGTGAGGTGAAGGCTTCAATGGAAGCAACCCTGGTGATCTAGTGAGGTGAAGGGGTCAATGAAGGCATCCCTGGTGATCTAGTGAGGTGAAGGGTTCAATGAAAGCATCCCTGGTTATCTAGTGAGGTGAAGGGGTCAATGAAGGCATCCCTGGTGATCTAGTGAGGTGAAGGGTTCAATGGAAGCATCCCTGGTGATCTAGTAAGGTGAAGGGTTCAATGGAAGCATCCCTGGTGATCTAGTAAGGTGAAGGGTTCAATGGAAGCATCCATGGTGATATCGTGAGGTGAAGGGTTCAATGGAAGCATCCCTGGTGATCTAGTGAGGTGAAGGGTTCAATGGAAGCCTCCCTGGTGATCTAGTGCAGCAAGTATTTAACTTTAGAATCCCTTATATCCTGGGATATGGAAAAAGGGGAAAATTATAATAGTAACATCCATGGTGGTCACCTATATATATTTTTTTTACCGTCCTCTGGTTTCCCCGGATCACTTCCCCCGTAACCCGTCCAGTTACCAGCCTGGAGGTTACCCCCAACCACATACTGTGTATTGTCCCCCCTTACTTTGGAAGCATAGATTAAGTGTTTAATATTTTATGTGTTTGGTGTGAATGAGCCGTGCTAAATGAACAAACCGTGCGGTGGAACGGAGTCGACATGGCAGAAAAAGTGTTTATAAAAGCGTGAAAGAATTAATACAGCATATCTGAGGACACCGCATCAAGGTGAATATTAATACCGGGCCAGAAGTTTACGGCCAAAAACTTCCAAGGGGCAATGAAGGAGGGAAACTTTTTATCATCAGATAGCGGTACAGAGCCGGTATAGACCATGAACCTTGGGCCAAGTACCAATGGCCACCACTAGGGTATGTGTTATGACTCTGATGCCAGGGTCATGCTATGATATCTATAGGGGCCCATGAAGGGTTGGGGTCCAGTCATGGTTGGCCCATTGTCCTTTGCTACTATGTGTCCACCATGGATGCAAAGTTCCCCTGTGCAGAGAAGTTGCATTGTTTGCAACCATGGTGGTGGTCACTTTGCCGATGTGATATAAGAATTATACGGGAATTATTATATTATTTATTGTGGAATATGTGATAAAATTCCTATTATAGAGACCAAAAATGTGAGCTTGGTTTCTCGGCCAGCGCTCATCAGCAGTTCAGAAAGACTGGCAATGGACGGCCGGGGAGAGTTACATTGGCTCGGTAATGTAATTGTTTTGTCTAAGTGCCCAATAATGGCGCCGTGTTCAGTGCATTGCCGGACTCTGCCTGTAATTTGGCAACCGAGGACCTTTTGTGTGCCTAATAAACAACCCTATGTGTCCCTTGCAGCCCATTGTGCAGCGCGGTCCCAGGCATATGGGGAGGCTTGGATTTAATATGCCGCACTAATGGGATGAGATCTCCCACTCCCACATAAATGCACAGGAAAATTAAATGTGGTAATAAAAAGAAATCACAATATTATGTGCGAGAGCGAGATAATGGCAGAGCGGAGTCGCCCGGCGCACTCCCATCACTTCTGGGGAAATATTATCTATATATATACAGTATATACTATATATACAGGACAATTCATCCGCACTGTGGGTTGAACTTTTAGGACAACTGGCTGTTGAAATGGCAGGAACATTGTCCACTTACCTTGGTGGGTGCCTGAGCGATGGCCAAAACAGGGATCTCTATGCCTGGGTTATGGGGCTCAACAACTAAGGGGGTCCCATTTCCACTAAAACAGTATAATTATGATTATAGACAATGGAAGAGAGGTTGGAAAATTAAATATGGCCCCATTCTAAGTTTAATACAGATTCCCAAGGTTATCCCTTCCACTACTACTGAATGTGCATTATAGTTTGTATTTATTATACCTGAAAGTGACATCATACAATACATTTTTCATGTTGCAGTTTAACAATGTGCATGACTATTACTAAGTCCTGATATCATGGAGTACAAGAACCCTATACTGTGACATCACTGTGTGTATTATCCCTGTACTGTGACATCACTGTGTGTATTATCCCTGTACTGTGACATCACCGTGTGTATTATCCCTGTACTTTGACATCACCGTGTGTATTATCCCTGTACTGTGACATCACTGTGTGTATTATCCTGTACTGTGACATCACTGTGTGTATTATCCTGTACTGTGACATCACTGTGTGTATTATCTCTGTACTGTGACATCACTGTGTGTATTATCCTGTACTGTGACATCACTGTGTGTATTATCTCTGTACTGTGACATCACTGTGTGTATTATCCCTGTACTGTGACATCACTGTGTGTATTATCCCTGTACTGTGACATCACTGTGTGTATTATCCCTGTACTGTGACATCACTGTGTGTATTAGCTCTGTACTGTGACATCACTGTGTGTATTATCTCTGCACTGTGACATCACTGTGTGTATTATCCTGTACTGTGACATCACTGTGTGTATTATCCCTGTACTGTGACATCACTGTGTATTATCCCTGTACTGTGACATCACTGTGTGTATTATCCTGTACTGTGACATCACTGTGTGTATTATCTCTGCACTGTGACATCACTGTGTGTATTATCCTGTACTGTGACATCACTGTGTGTATTATCCCTGTACTGTGACATCACTGTGTGTATTATCTCTGTACTGTGACATCACTGTGTGTATTATCCTGTACTGTGACATCACTGTGTGTATTATCCCTGTACTGTGACATCACTGTGTGTATTATCTCTGTACTGTGACATCACTGTGTGTATTATCTCTGTACTGTGGACATCACTGTGTGTATTATCCCTGTACTGTGACATCACTGTGTGTATTATCCCTGTACTGTGACATCACTGTGTGTATTATCTCTGTACTGTGACATCACTGTGTATTATCCTGTACTGTGACATCACTGTGTGTATTATCCTGTACTGTGACATCACTGTGTGTATTATCCTGTACTGTGACATCACTAAGTGTATTATCTCTGTACTGTGACATCACTGTGTATTATCCTGTACTGTGACATCACTGTGTGTATTATCCTGTACTGTGACATCACTGTGTGTGTATTATCTCTGCACTGTGACATCACTGTGTGTATTATCCCTGTACTGTGACATCACTGTGTGTATTATCCCTGTACTGTGACATCACTGTGTGTATTATCCCTGTACTGTGACATCACTGTGTGTATTATCCCTGTACTGTGACATCACTGTGTGTATTATCCCTGTACTGTGACATCACTGTGTGTATTATCCTGTACTGTGACATCACTGTGTGTATTATCCTGTACTGTGACATCACTGTGTGTATTATCCCTGTACTGTGACATCACTGTGTGTATTATCCTGTACTGTGACATCACTGTGTGTATTATCCCTGTACTGTGACATCACTGTGTGTATTATCCTGTACTGTGATATCACTGTGTGTATTATCTCTGTACTGTGACATCACTGTGTGTATTATCCTTGTACTGTGACATCACTGTGTGTATTATCTCTGTACTGTGACATCACTGTGTGTATTATCCCTGTACTGTGACATCACTGTGTGTATTATCCCTGTACTGTGACATCACTGTGTGTATTATCCCTGTACTGTGACATCACTGTGTGTATTATCCCTGTACTGTGACATCACTATGTGTATTATCCCTGTACTGTGACATCACTGTGTGTATTATCTCTGTACTGTGACATCACTGTGTGTATTTTCCTGTACTGTGACATCACTGTGTGTGTATTATCTCTGCACTGTGACATCACTGTGTGTATTATCCCTGTACTGTGACATCACTGTGTGTATTATCTCTGTACTGTGACATCACTGTGTGTATTATCTCTGTACTGTGACATCACTGTGTGTATTATCTCTGTACTGTGACATCACTGTGTGTATTATCCTGTACTGTGACATCACTCTGTATACTATCTCTGTACTTAACATAACATTATCCCTGTATTTAACATCCAGCATTGGCCCCTGTGATGAATCTACATTATTATTGGTACACCTGCCGTATACAGTATATGACAATAGCCCCTAGACCATATACTAGAGCAGCCATATTGTCTGGACGTCATTGTCAGGCTTCTCTCCATACTGTACACATGACACTAATGGAAGGAATTGCGTTACTAAACTCGTGACTCCGATATTGCTAAGCAAATACCAATGCTAAGCCTGAGATTGATGCCTGACACGCTGCCGCCATGTAATACCAGGATAATAGGGATTACTGCCTGTCATATTGGGGTCTCCCACAGTCAACCCCTCCCGACGCCTCGGACTATTCCCCTGTGACCAGACATTTAAGCCTTGACACCCGAGCTCCGCCATTTTTTCCGTCTACAATTTTTCGCTTCTCTCCCACCCCGGAGACGTTGATAAATGATCCCCCCAAAGCTTTTAAGTTACATAGTTGAAGTCAAGTAATAAAAGCTTGTCCTTATTTAATTTCCATAACAAGGCCGGCTCTAGCATTGATCGCCGCGAGGATCCGTCACCATTTAATCTGCAGTCTAGAATACTTCTCAGCAGGATCAATGCGCTGACCCCTGAGGAAAGCAAGGATTAAGGAGGCCGCTGTACCAATGCGTAAAGTGCAGAGCGCCACAACGCCCGATGTTGTTTTCATGGAGATAGATGAAAATACGACCTGTGTTCCCGAGATTGTGGAGATTAATGCAATGCAGGGTATCAAAGGGTTACGCTAGAGGCTGCGCTGCCGAAACGTTAGCCGTAAAATAATGGGTTAATTAAACCAAGAGAACAAATGTGCTGTAATAGTAAAATTATATGACATACACAGTTTACCGTGCGTGACAAAATGAATCTGCTCATAACTGGAATGGTTGCGATGGAGCCACGCGGCACGCTGTTATTGTTAAAGGAGACCCTTAGGAATATATAGCTAACATTTAAAGGGGAACTGTCACCAGGACTGCAAAGTCTGAAGACGTCTATCATCTGATCGGCGCTGTCATGCTGAACATTTTCGTGTTTTGTTTATCCAAATCCGTTCATCCATTCCAAAGATATAAGCCCTTTCAGTCCAGATGCAAATTAAGGTCTACTAGACAAGTGGGTGGTAACACTGCAGAATATACAGTGTTGGCCAAAAGTATTGGCACCCCTGCAATTCTGTCAGATAATACTCATTGTCTTCCAGAAAATGATTGCAATCACAAATTTTTTGGTATTATCTTCATTTAATTTGTCTTCAATGGAAAACCACAAAAAGAATTGTCAAAAAGCCAAATTGGATATAATTCCACAGCAAACATAAAAAGGGGGTGGACAAAAGTATTGGCACTATGTGAAAAATCATGTGATGCTTCTCTAATTTGTATAATTAACAGCACCTGTTACTTACCTGAGGCACCTAACAGGTGGTGGCAATAACTAAATCACACTTGCAGCCAGTTGAAATGGATTAAAGTTGTCTCAACCTCTGTCCTGTGTCCTTGTGTGACCACATTGAGCATGGAGAAAAGAAAGAAGACCAAAGAACTGTCTGAGGACTTGAGAAGCAAAATTGTGAGGAAGCCTGAGCAATCTCAAGGCTACAAGTCCATCTCCAAAGACCTGAATGTTCCTGTGTCTACCGTGCGCAGTGTCATCAAGAAGTGTAAAGCCCATGGCACTGTGGCTAACCTCCCTAGATGTGGATGGAAAAGAAAAATTGACGAGAGATTTCAACGCAAGATTGTGCGGATGGCGGATAAAGAACCTGGACTAACATCCAAACAAGTCCAAGCTGCCCTGCAGTCTGAGGGTACAACAGTGTCACCCCGTACTATCCAGTGTCAGCGTCTGAATGAGAAGGGACTGTATGGTAGGAGACCCAGGAAGACCCCACTTCTTACCCAGAGACATAAAGAGCCAGGCTGGAGTTTGCCAAAACTTACCTGAGAAAGCCAAAACCGTTCTGGAAGAATGTTCTCTGGTCAGAGGAGACAAAAGTAGGAAAAGGCCTCAACATAGAGTTTACAGGAAAAAAGAGGCCTTCAAAGAGAAGAAGACGCCCCCTACAGTCAGACATGGCGGAGGTCCCTGATGTTTTGGGGTTGCTTTGCTGCCTCTGGCACTGGACTGCTTGACCCTGTGCATGGAAAGGTTAAGGAATGCTACACGTACTATACGTATACTCGCACCGGTGGTGTCCTGTATACCTCGAAGCCTCGTCACCATGATCTATGTCCAATTAGGGCTAATAAGGAAGGGTAATAACGCCGAGCCCACTCCCCGCATTACTTCTCGGCTCTCACTCCATTCCTCAGTACAATATACGAGAGTCTGATATTGTTCCTTGTCCATTCCACTAACCCTCATTTTGTCCTGATTCTGATGGATGGTCGCGGCATCACGAGATGAATAGCCGCTCGGAGAGACCATGGCTGTCAGCTCATTCTGCTGGGGATTGCTGTAATTTTACATCCTTTGGCACTTCGTCATGATAGATAGATCTCTCTCAACTTTCTCCAACCATCATCGATCCGAGTTTTATTTCAGCAGTAAGAGGATATTAAAAACACAATCCGTTAAGGATTTTTGAAGATTTAACCTCGCTCTGCAAATAAGAAAAAACAAATGCACGGAGATGGAATGAAGGAGATGAGCCCGGCTCTTAAAGGGATTTTCCTTAGGATAGGTCATCAATATCAGATTGGCAGGGGATCCGATACCCAGGACCCCTACGGATCTGTCTGAAGTGGCAGCGTCACTCTAGTGAGCGTCATCATCTGCACATGATGGAGACATTGTGTTTTTTGGATTTCATGTTTTGTTTCTAAGTCAGCCCCATTCAAGTCAGAACCAGCATATCACCCCAGCCCCGCAGATAGATAGGTTACTGTCACCAGAACCAGCATATCACCCCAGCCCCGCAGATAGATAGGTTACTGTCACCAGACCCAGTATATCACCCCAGCCCTGCAGATAGATAGGTTACTGTCACCAGAACCCCAGCCCCACCCCAGCCCTGCAGATAGATAGGTTAGTGTCACCAGAACCAGCATATCACCCCAGCCCTGCAGATAGATAGGTTAGTGTCACCAGAACCCCAGCCCCACCCCAGCCCTGCAGATAGATAGGTTAGTGTCACCAGAACCAGCATATCACTCCAGCCCTGCAGATAGATAGGTTAGTGTCACCAGACCCCAGCATATTCCCCCAGTCCTGCAGATAGATAGGTTAGTGTCACCAGAACCAGCATATCATCCCAGCCCTGCAGATAGATAGGTTACTGTCACCAGACCCAGCATATCACCCCAGCCCTGCAGATAGATAGGTTACTGTCACCAGAACCAGCATATCACCCCAGCCCTGCAGATAGATAGGTTACTGTCACCAGAACCAGCATATCACCCCAGCCCTGCAGATAGATAGGTTACTGTCACCAGACCCATCATATCACCCCAGCCCTGCAGATAGATAGGTTACTGTCACCAGACCCATCATATCACCCCAGCCCTGCAGATAGATAGGTTACTGTCACCAGGACCAATATATCACCTCAGCCCTGCAGATAGATAGGTTACTGTCACCAGAACCAGCATATCACCCCAGCCCTGCAGATAGATAGGTTACTGTCACCAGACCCATCATATCACCCCAGCCCTGCAGATAGATAGGTTATAGTGTCACCAGAACCAGCATATCACCCCAGCCCTGCAGATAGCTAGGTTACTGTCACCAGACCCAACATATCACCCCAGCCCTGCAGATAGATAGGTTACTGTCACCAGAACCAGCATATCACCCCAGCCCTGCATATAGATAGGTTACTGTCACCAGGACCAGTATATCACCTCAGCCCTGCAGATAGATAGGTTACTGTCACCAGAACCAGCATATCACCTCAGTCCTGCATATAGATAGGTTACTGTCACCAGGACCAGTATATCACCTCAGCCCTGCAGATAGATAGGTTACTGTCACCAGAACCAGCATATCACCTCAGTCCTGCAGATAGATAGGTTACTGTCACCAGACCCATCATATCACCCCAGCCCTGCAGATAGATAGGTTATAGTGTCACCAGAACCAGCATATCACCCCAGCCCTGCAGATAGATAGGTTACTGTCACCAGACCCAACATATCACCCCAGCCCTGCAGATAGATAGGTTACTCTCACCAGAACCAGCATATCACCCCAGCTCTGCAGATAGATAGGTTACTGTCACCAGAACCAGTATATCACCCCAGCCCTGCAGATAGATAGGTTACTGTCACCAGAACCAGCATATCACCCCAGCCCTGCAGATAGATAGGTTAGTGTCACCAGAACCAGCATATCACCTCAGCCCTGCAGATAGATAGGTTACTGTCACCAGACCCAGCATATCACCCCAGCCCTGCAGATAGATAGGTTACTGTCACCAGAACCAGCATATCACCCCAGCCCTGCAGATAGATAGGTTACTGTCACCAGAACCAGCATATCACCCCAGCCCTGCAGATAGATAGGTTACTGTCACCAGGACCAGTATATCACCTCAGCCCTGCAGATAGATAGGTTACTGTCACCAGACCCAGCATATCACCCCAGCCCTGCAGATAGATAGGTTACTGTCACCGGAACCAGCATATCACCCCAGCCCTGCAGATAGATAGGTTACAGTCACCAGAACCAGCATATCACCCCAGCCCTGCAGATAGATAGGTTAGTGTCACCAGACCCAGCATATCACCCCAGCCCTGCAGATAGATAGGTTACTGTCACCAGGACCAGTATATCACCTCAGCCCTGCAGATAGATAGGTTACTGTCACCAGACCCAGCATATCACCCCAGCCCTGCAGATAGATAGGTTACTGACACCAGAACCAGCATATCACCCCAGCCCTGCACATAGATAGGTTAAGGTCACTTGAATTGGGAGGTGTTTTCCCCTTGTGAATCACTGCAGAGATACTGGTGTTTTGTCAATAGCCACTAGGGAGCCACCATTGCCTTCAAGGGTGTTTTTGTTGTATTGCATATTGACAAAAACAGAGATATTTCAGCAATGAAGGTAACAGATCAGAAGGGGAAAACACCATTGGATTCAGGTGACATAACCTATCTATCTGCATCACATAACCTATCTATCTATCTATCTTGGGATGATATGCTGGGTCTGGGGACACACTCCCTATAAATCAATCCATGTGCCAGAACCTCAGCGTTGGTGGACCTTTTGCAGTTGGTCTTTGCTCTGGGTCATAGATGAACATCCTGAGGGCTCGCCCTTAATTTAGAACACCAGACACCCCAGTTAGATTGCAGGAACGTGAAGATAGATCTCGGTATAACAAGGCAGATGTGAGATTTTCCTCTCATATTCCGTCTTTGGAGACTGCTGCCAAGATACAGCATGGTACGGTGTTTCATTTCCAAACTCACAGAGATTTACCTGGATTTCATGCCAGTTTTCTCGGTGCCAGCAGTGGTGCCCAGATCTGTCAGTGAAGGCGACTGATGCTTTTCAGTAATTGAATGGAAAATTTCTAGAAAATGGAAAACTGTAAAAAATGATGAGATTTAATCTTATTAGTAATTTCCACAATACCTGCAATATTTACCTAAGTGCAAAATTTTTATTTACTTCGATTTGCAACAATGTTTCACCTTCACTCGTCTACAATTGTATCCATACCTATGGCCATGGAACACCCCTTTAATTTTTCGTCCTTACCTGAACTTCTCCCATCTTTTTTAATGAACTGGTGCAAAATACATAAGAATAATAGCCTGCGTATTCAGAATGTGGCTGCGCCGGTGATTTAGAAGGGTGAGAAATAATACATTCTTCTCTAGAATCAATATACAGCACAATATCTTATTAGCTTTCGCTGCCGCTGACTGGCATTGAGTGCTATAATTTAGTTTACCATCCAAATTACACCCAAATCCTCGAATCTTTACCTGGCCTCTTCCCAACCATAAAAACAGTCCCTACAAGTTTTCAGAAATCAGCGCCCGCAGTCGTTTTTTCACCACCACTTCTGATGCTGATCATAGACTGTCAAGATCTATTCCAATGTGAAGAGTTTTCTAACAGCAAATGAATGTTGCAAGAAAATTGCCGACCGCGGAATATTATTACGGTTATTTCCAGACAAGGTTTGTTTATTCCTTATTTTCTGTACAGAATATAAGGATCCTTGAACTGCGGCTCCGCGTGCCACATTGTTGTGAACTTCTGCTGAGCAGAAAGTCAGAATGTTTTGCTCGGTGTTCACATAAATCTGGAATTTAAAGTACATCGCTTTTTTTTCTGCAGAATCTTTACACTTATTCAATAAGAAGTCAGTCTAGTTGAGCCAGAGAAATGGCAGCAAATTACAGACTATTATTGTGTGACTCATGCAAGGCCGCCATGAACCGCGCCACAGTGCATAGACGTGAACCCGGCCATTGTCTTCATTCGCAACACAGAACAAAGTGTATTGTTTTGTATAAACGTTACAATACAGGTGCATGTGATATGACGGGTCAAGAGGCCAACGGATTGTTCTTTGTCTCCTTGGATTGTTCTTACTATTCTTGGATTATTGTTACTCTTCTTGGTTTGCTCTGATTCTTCTTGGATTGTTCTTACTCTTCTTGGATTGTTCTTATTCTTCTTGGATTGTTCTTATTGTTCTTAGATTGTTCTTACCCTTCTTGGATTATTCTTATTCTTCTTGGATTGTTCTTACTCTTCTTGGATTATTCTTATCCTTCTTAGATTGTTCTTACTGTTCTTGGATTGTTCTTACTCTTCTCAGCTTGTTCTTACTCTTCTTGGATTGTTCTTACCCTTTTTGCATTGTTCTTACTCTTCTTGGATTGTTCCTATTCTTTTTAGATTGTTCTTACTGTTCTTGGATTGTTCTTACTGTTCTTGGATTGTTCTTAACCTTCTTGGATTGTTCTTACCGTTCTTGGATTGTTCTTACCGTTCTTGGATTGTTCTTACCGTTCTTGGATTGTTCTTATTCTTCTTAGACTGTTCTTAGTCTTCCATTACAAGGACAAAAAAGAGCTTGACTTATTGTGCTTTTTTTTTTTTTTATCTTAGAGGACACTCTAGGCAAAACTTATATGGAGAGAAGATTTTGGCATGTACCAACCATAATGCGTTAGTGTTGGCTAATACTAGACTACATTATATACCACAAATGGATTATGTATTATTTTAGACACCTTTCTAGGCAGTCGTAAAATTAATCAAATTCTATAAAAATGCACCAATATGCTCAGTTTTGGATCTTGCAACATAACATTAACTTTACAGTCCTATACTAAAGGAGTCCCTGCACAGGCCTCGAGGAAGCAGGGACTCCTAACATCATAGATCACTGTAATGCAAGGAGTCCTGGGCTCATGGGATCATGGGTCCGAGTAAAGTAAAAACAAAGACATGCTCATCTACCCCCATATGGCCGGGTCATAAGTACAGAGGCTTGGGTCAACACTGGGGCCAATCACTAGTCTCAGGGACCATCTGATGGGTACAGGGGCTGTGACAACCCCTTTAACCTTCTACATCTCTATCAATAATAGAAGGAAGCCTACCATCGCCATGAAGATGGCGTCTACCTGGTTTTGGTGCAGGATAACAGAGAATGTGGAAAAGGTGAATATTATATTATTATTATTATTATTTATTTTTTTTCACTCGCATCAGGAAACAATAAATGCAGGAACATAACTCTCCATATGAATGTCATACATTAGTAAAAGACCCTGAATACTGCCTCCAGAGGTCACCTGTGGTATAGCATATCGTATAGGGTTACATTTAGAGTGAATTACAGCTAATAGGATTTTACTGGGATGAATGGGATGAGCCTTGGGAAACTTTGTAATATAAAATGTATCTCGCCCCAAGGTTAACAATCACAGACTAAAAGCATTCTTGTTGTTACATTGAACGATAAGTTCTCAGAATCCATTGTACGGAACACGGATCTACAAGGATAAGGAGAAAGAAGGTATTTGATAATTTCTACATTTATTTTCAGGTATTTGTCGGAATCTGTCGGCTCTTCAGATTCATGTTAGTAAATATTGGCATTCCATGTCATGTAACAATTCTGGGACTTATTTCTAGGAATTCTATCAGGGTAAGTTCACACAGAGATTTGAGGCGGAATCCGTATCCTATTCTTCATCTCCTAGACTTGCCTTCAGCGCACAAGACTTGACCTAACTTCAGATCCTTGTGCACTGACAAGAAGATTGCACAGAAGAATGGGAGCTGCGGTGAGAGCTGGAGGTGTTTGGGATGCTGTCGGAGCCGCACGATGTCACTGGCAGCCTCATGAATATGCATATGTGTTCTGCGGATGGCGCGTATAGCGCTGCTTCCTCATTATATTTATATCCCTTATCATAGTAAAAAACGTCAACGCAGGGAAAAAAGGAATGATGGACCAAATGACAAAAATCTCCTGAAATATCCTGCAGCCTTCTCCGCTGGCACAGGCAAACATACATTGTACGGTTATTAGTCTTATACATATGTGAGCATTGCTGCGTGAATCCGTATCAATGACGGCATCGGTAAAGGCAAAAGTAGGCAATGGTTTAACGCCAGTGTGGGGGGCTCGGAGCCCCTGTAACTCTACTGAACTGATTGCTTTATGTATGGGTCAAATGTTGGCGTTGGATGAAGGTTCACTAACTTTTCAATGCAATTTGCATAAATAGAAGTATAACCAAGTATAAGAATCTTTCTAATATATCTTACGAAAGAAAATGCTCCTTTCTCCACTTATAATTCCCCATTCCTAAATCTTATTCACTCACTCAATCTCTTCTGAATCTGTCATGGTCTACCAAGACAGACTGTTTTTCTTCGCTGATCAGACCCTCCCCCTCCAAAGCCTTTACTCACACCTAAATCTCTTATGAATCTGTCTTGGTCTCCCAAGACAGACTTGTCATCTCACTGAAGTATCAGAATACCGTTCTATTCACACAACCAAGCTGACACTCAACTGTGTGTTTAACAAATCCACGCGGGATCCAATTTTTTCACATCAATGGGTGAATTGGGTCTGTGAAAGTGGACCCAATAGACCAATACATGGAAAAATAGAGAATTCTGGTTGATCTCCAGTGCTGAGAATCTAGCTATAGCTCTCTGAATGTTACATATTTGTCATGGATTTGGTAATATAGGAGGCCCATGTGGCTTCCGAGACATTCTGAATGCATCCTGGAGGGAACATATGTACTGCAGTAGAGGGGGGGCCATGGTAAACCTGAAAATGGGCATTATGGAGCCATATTTTGCTCCTTAAGAAAGAAGTACCTGTAGTTTCTCTTCCAGTATAGTCTTTGGGACCAATCCCCATCCTACTATAGTTCCTCTTGCCCAGGTTCTTGTCACTCAATGACAAAGTGGATGGAACCAATCGGGTTTCTTGCCCCCCAAAGACCCAAAAGTATGAATGTTATTGCTCTTGATCATCTTTTTAAGTCTGGTGACCAGGTCTCAAGGGGTTGACCAGGGCTAGAGTCTACTTTTTCCCAATTTTGTTTGCAGTATTCAAGCTGAACCTCAATGAGTGACCCAATCCATGGACAAGAGTAGGACCGTTTCTGGAAAAAAAATCCAAAAACATACAATTCCCCTTTAAAGGGGCATGAACCTTTCCTAACTATCCTTCCCTTCTCTGATGACTGTATATCTTTGAGCCCAATTAAAGGTCACCTCCTATTGATGGCCATACCAACGTCTCTTATCTACAAGGTGGCGTGAGCCTTGTCGGACTGCTTGGTGGACGCACGGTGCGCCTTGCCAGGTCTAATCTGTCGTTACTTTTGCTTTCTGCAACAGATATTCTAGAAACAACAACAACAACGAGCAGAGGATTAACATTACAAAAGAATATTTTTGACACTTCCGGTTGACGGGCAGCTCGGCAGTCAAAAACACTCATATGATTCGGGACGTTCAGGTTCAGGCTCAGACGTTCCGGCATCTAAAAGCCATTGCTAAACATTGCTGGCGGGATTAAGTCCCGTCTATCTTCAAGAATCTTCTCCCTCGCAGCACAAACCTACAAGATAAATTATTAATAAGATTGGCCTGGCCCCCGCCGGGACTTCATCGTGACGATCCTTTTTAGGCGTTGCGTTCCCAACTAATGTCATTAGAATATTTTTTAGGTGTTTTTCGTCGCGCTTTATCTTTCGGATCATGAAGAAGGGAACGACATCGAGACATGGAGATGCCGAATGTTCTGGAATATTTTATTTCATCTCACCTAAGCAGTCTGACATCTCCGTAGGCCTTGTGCACCTGTAAAAAATTTAACATCACTCAAGTGATAGGATGCCAGACACCGGAGATGTTTTTGGCAGATTTTTCAAGATTTTTTTTTTTTCCTTCGAGTCAACATCTTTTTTTTTTTTTTTTTCCCTATTGCTTTTTGTTTATATTTTTGGATTAATGGGAAATTCTTCAAAATAGGAGAGACGAAGCTTACCCAATTTAAAGAGGACCTGTCGCTAGTCCTGACATTGCGGGTTTAGTAAGTACTTGTACTCTCCAAGAAACAAGAATTGCGGAACGTCTTTAGTTGTCACTCTGTGTTATGCCGCTCCCCTGTTATTCCTTTTAGAAAGTAAAAAACATTAATAACTGGCTGGCTCCATTTTCCTTGGGAAAGGAGTGTGTCCCCGCCCAGTCTGACAGCGGAAGCTCAATTCACAAGGGGTTAACATTCTTTAATTCAGGTGACCGTAACCTATCTATCAACAGGGCTGGGATGTTACGCTGGGTTCTGAGGACAGACTCCCTGAGAATCTCTGCATCACCTGTATGTAGTCTCCTGCTTGGCGTCCTGGTCTGATCTTAGTGCTGTGAGCCAATCATGTTTCCTCACTTACTGTATGGTCCTCCTCCCCTCTCACAGCATGCAATCTCAGAGACAGAGAGAGAGACTGCAGCTGCATCCCCTCTCCTACCGGAACTGCAGCTGCATCCCCCTCCTACCGGAACTGCAGCTGCATCCCCCTCCTACCGGAACTGCAGCTGCATCCCCCTCCTACCAGAACTGCAGCTGCATCCCCCTCCTACCAGAACTGCAGCTGCATCCCCCTCCTACCAGACTGCAGCTGCATTCTCTTTCTACCAGACTATAGCTGCATTCCCTTCCTACCAGACTGCAACTGCAGCTACATCCCCCTCCTATCAGACTGCAGCTGCATCCCCCTCCTACCCGACTGTAGCTGCATCCCCTCCTACCCGACTGCAACTGCATCCCCCTCCTACCCGACTGCAACTGCATCCCCCTCCTACCCGACTGCAGCTGCATCCCTCTCCTACCCGACTGTAGCTGCATCCCCCTCCTACCAGACTGCAGCTGCATCCCCTTCCTACCCGACTGCAGCTGCATCCCCCTCCTACCCGACTGCAGCTGCATCCTCCTCCTACCTGACTGCAGCTGCATCCCCCTCCTACCCGTCTGCAGCTGCATCCCTCTCCTACCAGACTGCAGCTGCACCCTCCTCCTACCCGACTGCAGCTGCATCCCCCTCCTACCTCCACTCTATTTTAATAGATGGATTTTTTTTGTAACTTTAGAAGCTTCTGAACATATGAGGATGCAAGAATAGAATTGTATGTATTTACATAATGCTGGATGTATACAGAATATATACTGTTACATTTTTCTGTACTATATTATATATATAATTTAGGTGGACGTGTTCTCTAATGTCCAGTCAGCATTCCTCTGCCCTAATAAACCCTATGAGGGATGGCGACTTGCTTTTCTTGCAGCAGCGCTCACAGAATAGATGTATTCCTCACTGCTGACTGTGGCCTTGAGAGCCATCGGAGCAGGTCACATTAGTGAAGGATATGACTCCAGTCATCGCTGTCAGCCCTGACATCTTAAATTATAAGTGTATTTTGCTAATATATAATGTGATCTGTAAATCAGGGACTGGACCCGTACTGTGCTCTGAACACTCCAGGTCTCCACCATATTATCTGTCAATGTACTTGGATACAAAGCGGACGGATCAATACCCGGGAAATAATTAAGGCAAATCCATTATCTGTATATAATGATGAAATCGATGGTAAAGGTCCGTTCTGCGCAAAGGCAAATACCGTACCTGTTAATGAACGACTAATGAGCATGCTCCGTTCTGGACCGTCTTGGGATAATTAAAGAATTGCAACCAAAACTAATCATCTAAATTTGTCCGGAACGCCTATATGTACAGGTTTAGAGAAACATTGCTTTCTTCCTTAAACAGCGCCACCACTGTGTGCAGGTAGTGGCTGGTATTGCAGCTCAGTTTTAGTGACGTAAATAGGATTGAGCTGCAATACCTACAGGGTAATAAACTAGTAAATTATAGGCCCATTTCATCCGATAATCCGGCATATTTGATAATCCAGCACCCATCCATCCTAGGCTATCTTCCCTATAACTCCCAGCGCAGCCGTATACTGTATTCTCTGGCTTCCCCTCCGCAACCGTTGCGATGCTCCCTGGAATCGGTAATTTTCTGAGAAATAAATGCTGTTAATAACCATAAAGTCCTCTTTGTTTTGCGATGTAGGAAGCGCTTAAGGGCAGAATGCTAATTAATTGAATGCTACACGCCGGCAATATCGCTTCCTTGATATGTAACCCGTAGCGTCCCCCCATGACTGCCAATACCAGCCTGCCTCTGCGCACAGCTGCTGCGGTGCATCTTCTACAGCCGCTTTGCAACGTGAACTCTCTCTGACCTGAGGATAGAAGGGAAAAAAAACGGGTCTCCCCTGATTTACTGCAAAGCTTTGTTTTTCCTGGTGCTGTAACGCGTCTGCGGGGACACTGTCGGCGGCGGCGGCCTCTGCGTTTATTTGTCTTTGATGTTAATATTAATTAGCGCTCTCATTACCACTTATTATAACATACACTGAATCCATAGGAGACCGCCCGGTGGCTAATCGAGGAGTTAAATCTCTCCATTCATAAGGAACGGGAAAATTTTTAATGCAAAGCTGTTATGGCCGCTGGTGGTGGTGTCAGGGCAGGAGCCGTCTGGTGGCCTGCGGGGCATTTACCCCATGGTTGTATTTCCATGATTATCGTATAAGAGGCTACACCGTCGCAACACGAAAACTCTTCCATCTGTCGCCTCTCCTCCAATGATGTGTCTGCAATGTTAATGTTTTTGCTACTTTTTGGGGTTTTTTTGCAGTTTTTCGACAGCAGATTCCAACATTCCCACTTATTGATGTGTGACCCGGTCCTATAATCCTGTTAAGTGCACCAGAACGCTGTATAATGGGATAACTTCTGCAAACTGGTACAGAACTGTTCAGACGGGGCCAACAGTTGTCTCAGCACTGATCAGCTGTATGGAGTGGCTTCTAGGCACGGCAGGAAGCAGAAAGCTCAGGCCCCTGTTCGGGCGCCAACACTACAGCTCTATCCCCTTACAGCTGGTCATTGTGGGAGCAGCCCACGGGTATTTATGGCCCATCCCAAGGAAAGGCCATAATAAACTTAATCCTGGACTACCCAGGGGGCGTCAGGTACCCCACTCCATGGACTGGAAGTTGGGTACACCAATGACGTATGGCTAATGATGTCACCAGTACCCATTATGCAACCAATTAGGCCGGTGATTGGCTGATGAGGTCACATGAGCTGCTTCATGGAAAACCCAATGAGTGACCACTTGACCCATGTCATTTCTGGCTTGGCCAGTGCTGGCATGGGATCCTATGGCAAACCAGAGGACCGGGGCAAGTGAGTATTGATTTTCCCTTTATTCTACCCCACTCCAGCCCCCACTGATTGCCTGAAAAACACCATTAAAAGACCTTAATATGGGGTCCTACCATAAAAAAGTGATACCTTTTCCTGATTCTATTTTTTATGGTCTTAGAAAATCCCTTTAAGGCAACGTCTTGCTCAGAGTGGAAGCAGGGGCATACGTAGGGAAGACTATTGGACACGTGGGCCATGAGGTCTTTTGACAAACCACTTGCCTTGGCCGGGGTATTTAGATACAGGGCTAGGACAGAAGAAACAATGTTTACCCCAGTGGAAGGAAAACCAAGCTCTATGGTAGAAGCCAAACTGGACGGCCGGTTCCCAGTCAAGGAATGCCCTGGCCCTATCTGCAAGGCCTTAATACTTGAATTATATTACCTTTGACCATTCTTTGTAAGCAGGGTCGGACTTGCGCACCAGAATACCAGAGGATCCACCATATTGTCTACACAATAATGGCCCCCAAGAGTCCATCAGCAGACAACCCCATATGGGAGGAGTTTCGCAAACACTTGGATCTACTTCTTATGAGATGGTTCACAAATAACCAGTACGACTTTATTGATGATCTGTATCAACATGCGCGTTCTGTATAGGACCCTATGTGACCCTCTGATCGGACTAAGGACCCCAATCCCGGGTGGTTGACAATGATACGGGACAAGACGTGAGATTCCATTTTGGATGTGGAACCCTCTATTGCAGTATGTCCGCCCCACCTGATATCTGTACTGCTGTATATCCTCCATCATATAATGTATCAAGAATAAAATCTGCGCCGGTTCCTTTTCTATTTTCGGTATAATTAGTCTGCGGCGTACACAGTCCTTGTCACTAAACTTTGTAAGAGAGCGGCGGCAGCGGCGGCAGCGCATTAACATCATGATTCACAGTCATATAGTGGAAAATGACAAAGTAACTAATGATGATGAAGTGACTCGCTATTAACGCTGATTTACTATTGTTTTGACCAAATTTATTTTTAAAGGGATATTAATTATTATTAAGAGTTGTCTTTAAAAGTGAACTTGTTATGGGGACAGGCTTCCTTTACAATGGGTGGATGTACAATACCCTATTAAACGGACCCGGACCCATAACCTTAGGGATCGCAGTGGTGGCAGGCCTATAAACCAGGAGGCCCATAGGTCATCTTCACTACTCTAGATAGACTTCTTTGATCTCCTTTCTGCGGTCCTTTGATGTTTGTGCATTGTAAATGTATCATCCCTGCCTTCTGGTGCACTGGAGTGAGACAGGGGAAGAAGATTTATGATGCACTAAAAGTAGCAGCTGGACAGCATAGAGTCAAAAAGGGGAGGCTGTGGCACAAAAGGGTTCACATTGGGAGAGTGTTGGGGTATAATGATGGGTTGTAGCTGACAGTCATTAGTAGAACTTTCCTATAGAGGCCCATGAGATGAACTTTTGCACCAGGGCCCATGAGCCTTTAGTTACACCCCTGAGGAACCAAGAGTCCGATCCATGAAAAAATACAGTGTGTCTTATTTTGTCACAGATCAGGGACACCGCACAGTTAAGAAACGCTTAGGAGATTGTAAGACTGATTCTCCTCTGCCGGGAGAAGAAAAATCATCCCCTTTAAGGATCTAGGACTACGCCCCCTAGGGACAGGATCACTTTTGAATGAACCTTAATACCTTGTTAATGCCAATAAGCGCCCAGTGAATAATTTTTCGATTACAAATTCCATGTCTTTACTGAGAAGTCGCCGCTCACCTTGGCCGACCTTCCCCTCCTTATGGTAAGTAATTAGTAGACCGTGAGAGTCTTATATTAAATGTTCCAGGTGTCCATCAATAAAAACCCTGTCGAAAATGGAAATGGCGCCTCTTATTATTCTACTGCTAAGTTCTGCTAAGATGGGTAATGTTCTGCTGTTTCCCAACATGCCTGCGAGGGTGGATATTATCTGTACCGAAATCCATTTCACCAACATCTCTATATTATATAGCATTGATGTTGTAGTAGTTTATCCCATTAAAAGGTGCTAGAGGATGAGAAAAATATGGCAGCTTTCTAGCGCCACAAATGTCCACAGGTTGTGTCTGGTATTGCAGCTCAGCATTCACATACAAACGGTACTGTTGAAGAAAGAAGCCATGTTCTTCTTATTCTGCACCCCTTTAAGGACCCAACCATTCACAACCTTACAGACATTTTATAATCTGAAGACTTATTTTTTGTAGGATAGGTTGTACTTTTACTAGTCCAATTTAGTGGTGCTTAAAATATACTGAGTGGCTTTGAAACCTTAAGAACATAGGATAGCTTGGTCCTAATAGATATTTTTTAATTATAAATGTAATTTTTCTATATTTTCAATTTCTGAGGGCTCATTTTTTATGGGATGAGTTGTACTTTACTAGTTTAGTGGTGCTTAAAATATACTGAAACCTTAAGAACATAGAATAACTTGATCCTTAAGGATGCACCTATATTTTCATATTCTGAGAGCTCACTTTTTGTGGTATGAGTTGTACTTGTACTAGTCCAATTTAGTAGTGCTTAAAGTGTACTGAACAACTTTGAAACCTTAAGGACATAGGATGACTAAATATAGGATGCACCTATATTTTCATATTCTGAGGGCTCGCTTTTTGTGGGATGGCTTGTACTTTACTACTCCAATTTAGTGGTGCTTAAAATATACTAACTTGGGCCTTAAGGATGCACCTATATTTTCATATTCTGAGAGCTCACTTTTTGTGGGATGAGTTGCATTTTGACTAGTTCCAAATTCAGACGACATGAAAACTCCGTCTGCCCCGGAGTCTATGCACACCTTGGTTAATACAGCATGGGCACCCCTCACTAGGTGTACATTGAAAACCAGCTTGGTGGGTGGTGTTTGCATAGCTAGTGATCCCCCACCTACGGATACTAGCGGTTGAGGTTTTCCCATTTCTTTAGGGCAGTGAGGGGAGAGATGCCCTGGCCGCTGGCATGAGAAACATACATAATCGCGCCTCTGACGCCGGGAGGTGGTTACGGTGCAAGAAATGTCCATGGGCTCAGGGGCATCATTTGCTGGCTGCGCAGGAGAACTGAAAGGGGAGAATGCGGGAGCCAGTCGGACCCGAGACCGGCTGGCCGCTATCTCCAGTTCCCGTGCGCCCTGTCGCACATCAATACGAGTGGCCAGGGTGATTAGAGCCTCTAAAGTTTTGGAACCTCACAGGTTGCCAACGCATCTTTGATGTGGGAAGCCAAGCCTCTCCAGAACACTGGCACCAAAGCCTTATCTGCCCAATCAATCTCGGATGCCAGAGTCCTAAACTGCACGGCATAAGCACTGACAGTACCCGAACCCTGCCTTAGGTCTAGTAAGTGCAGGGACGAGTCAAAGGTAACCCGCGGACCCAAAAAAACTTGCTTCAGGGAAGCCAGGAAGGTTGGTGCGAGAGTGGTGACAGGATCGTCCCCCTCCCACAATGGCGTAGCCCACTCTAGTGCCCGGCCTGCTAGGAGAGAGATTATAAACCCCACCTTACTCCTCTCAGTGGGGAATGTGGCCACTTGTACCTCAAAATATATAGTGCATTGGCTTATAAACCTCCTACATTCCTTAGGTTCCCCTGAAAATTTATTGGGGAGAGCCAGGCGGAGGGTTGCCCCAGCAGCTGATGGAATTTGAGCAAGGGCTTGCGTTAGCACTTGTGCAGTGAGGGCGGCGTTCCCCGTAGCTGGCGGTCGCTGCTCCAGTGATTGCAGACGAGCCTCCATCTGCTGCACGTAGCGGTGCAACTGCGCCTGTTCAGACATGGCAAGACCTTGGCTCACACTTATGTTACGGTTCTGTGTGTATATATAAAAATGTTTTTTCCACTACAGAACCGCCAGACTGCAGGACACTGCAGTGAGGTCCACAGGCCCAGATGGGCGGCCGCGTGCCAGTACCAGGCAGCAGTATGTCTGAACAGGGAGTAATACACATGCACCAGTTCACTTCACTGAGTGAATGCGTTAGAGCAGCTACAATGTGCACAGGCTGCGACGAGGTTTGCACCAGTTGACTTCACTGGGTAAATAGCTTTGTGCAGCTTTAGTGTGAACAGGCTGCAATAGGTTTTACACCAGTTGACTTCACTGGGTAACTGTTGTGCAGCGACAGTGTGAACAGGCTGCAAAGGAGATTCACACCAGTTAACCTCACTGGGTAAATGGTTTGTGCAGCTACCGTGTGAGTGGCTGCGGCAAAGGCTGTCAGGGGTTAAACGTCACCCCTGTCAGCAACACAAATGGCTCCACACAGCTTAGAGCTACAACACTAGTAGACAGTGACAGAAAGGCTAGCTAAGACCGGACCTGCTGGCAACGCCACCGGCTGGTACAGAGACCACTGCACCGAGCCGTAGTGTAGAGCTGCCAGTTCAGGACTTACAGGTCTATACTAACAGTGCCAGATGGCAGCTAAGGTAACCTCACACAGAGGCCTAGCCTAGCGCCCTGCCTAGCTACTGGAAACAGCCTGGAGCTACTGTCCTGACCTCCTGTCTCAAGTGTGTTTTGGGTAAAGTGTGAGCACCGGGCGGGCGTCGGCTCACACTATATAAAGGCTAGTCCCCGCCCAACAGGGCGGTGGCCAAGACCTCACCGATCATGCTCAGTAGGGGCAAAATGGGACTTTGCAGTTCCAAAAGGTCTGAGCATGCTCAGTGGGCCGAAAGCTGAACCTCACTGCATGAGGGCGAGGGTGAGAGTCGGACTGACCTGCAGGTGGCGCTGTGCGCCGGGACGGAAACCTGCGAGACCCGATCCTAACACATGTTAGTTTTATAGTAATGGCTGTTCTAGATATGGAGGTGCCAGTTGTATGTGGTTTTTGTTCTTTGTAAGGGAGAAGGAAGCTGGGGCAGGGATAAGGGACCCGAGACTCATAGACCACCAGTGTTACAATGTTATAAAATACATGTAGCAATTGTAGGATTATGTTGCAGAGATGACACCAGTTTACCTACTGCTCCAGCTTTACTAAAGCACAGCCCTCATAAATCCCGCACATATACACAATTAAGCGTGCGCTTCCCAATTCTACACCTCTCCTCACCTCCATATAAGTCACTCACACCGCTCTGTTCTCCTTTACATTCTGTCATTCAGGATATAACAATCTCCAACTTATTTTATCCTCTATCAAATGCAACTGCTACGCATCATCACCAGCTTATTTCACGCTGTATTGGGCAAGACAACGTCCCTCTCACACACTCCTATTCACTTTATCACAACGCTCCTGTTCATCTACCTTACAAAACTTTGTGATACACTGTGGGTAATGAACACCTCCAGTGACTGCGTCCTACTGCCATGTAGGCGACAAATGGAAACTATCAGGACGAGCCTTCCAGATGGATATTATTCACATGTACAGTATGGGTTACTTTATAAAGCTCTACAGCTGGAGAGATAGCGAGATAGATAGATAGATAGATAGATAGATAGATAGATAGATAGGAGATAGATAGATAGATAGATAGGAGATAGATAGATAGATAGATAGATAGATAGATAGGAGATAGATAGATAGGAGATAGATAGATGGATAGATAGGAGATAGATAGATAGGAGATAGATAGATAGATAGATAGATAGATAGATAGATAGATAGATAGATAGATAGGAGATAGATAGATAGATAGATAGATAGATAGGAGATAGATAGATAGATAGATAGATAGATAGATAGATAGGAGATAGATAGATAGATAGATAGATAGATAGATAGATAGATAGGAGATAGATAGATAGGAGATAGATAGATAGATAGATAGATAGATAGATAGGAGATAGATAGATAGATAGATAGATAGATAGATAGATAGATAGGAGATAGATAGATAGATAGATAGATAGATAGATAGATAGATAGGAGATAGATAGATAGATAGATAGATAGGAGATAGATAGATAGATAGATAGATAGATAGATAGATAGGAGATAGATAGATAGGAGATAGATAGATAGATAGATAGATAGATAGATAGATAGGAGATAGATAGATAGATAGATAGATAGATAGGAGATAGATAGATAGATAGATAGATAGATAGATAGATAGATAGGAGATCGATAGATAGGAGATAGATAGATAGATAGATAGATAGATAGATAGATAGATAGATAGGATAGGAGAGGAGATAGATAGGAGATAGATAGATAGGAGATAGATAGATAGGAGATAGATAGATAGGAGATAGATAGATAGATAGATAGATAGATAGATAGATAGATAGGAGATAGATAGATAGGAGATAGGTAGATAGATAGGAGATAGATAGATAGATAGATAGATAGATAGATAGATAGATAGATAGAGGGTCGGACTGGCCCGCCGGAGCACCGGGGGATCCCCCGGTGGGCCCCCGGGCCCCGACTATATTGCTAATCATTTTAGCATAGGCAGGGGCCTGATCATCAATGGGGTGGATCGGGTGGTTAAGGGCCCGATCGGGCCCCTGACATTTCAATCGGGCCCCTGCCCATGTCAGAGGAGGATTAGGGGAGGCGCTTAGGGCGCCTCCCCTAATCCTAAGAACCAGCGCAAGGAGAGCTACCGCTCTCCTTGCGCTTGTTCAGCCATCTACGTATCAGCGTAGGCGGCGTCATCACGCCGCCTACGCTGATACAGAGACGTCTGACAGAAGAGGATGCGGCAGCAGCGGGAGCAGCAGCGCGCGGTCGGTCGGTAAGTATAATAACTTTTTTTAATAGGCAGCGGCCTATTACCAACCCGGACCTGTTCACTGCCGCCCCCGCTTCCCCTTGTACTTTAGGCCACGGCGGGCGGTAGTGAATAGGCCTGGGCCAGGCCGTGACCCACTGCCGCTGATATTATACTCGGGGGTCTTTTCAGACCCCTGAGTATAATAATCGGAGCCCCAGGGGAGGTGAGAGAACATAATAAACAGTGTTACTCACCTCTCCGGGATCCGGTGTTACTCCTAGCTGGAATATTACCATATAGGCCCGAAGCCTGTTCTAGCAGTAACATATAGGCCCGAAGCCTGTGGTAGTAGTAATAACCTGTTACTGCGAGCACAGGCTTTGGGCCTGTATGGTACTGCTAGCACAGGCTTTGGGCCTATATGTTACTGCTAGCACAGGCTTTGGGCCTATATGGTAATATCTCAGACCACGTGACGTCTGACACATTACCATATAGGCCCAAAGCCTGCTAGGAGTAAAATCGGATCCCAGCGAGGTGAGTAACAGTGTTTATTATGTTCCCTCACCTCCCCTGGGGCTCCGATTATTATACTCAGGGTCTGAAAAGACCCCCGAGTATAATAATAGTTCATGGTGTGCAACTGTGGGGCATAATAGAGCTTGAAAGGTCCACTGTGGCCCCTGTAACCTCTATTATGCCCTACAGTGGCCCCCCTGCAACCTCTATTATGCCCCACAGTCTATTGTGCCACTGTGGGGTATTATATAGGCTGCAGGGGCTGTATATATATATATATATATATATATATATATATATATATATATATATGGGTTGGGTACATGGGGAAGTGAGGAGTCAAAGATGTCTGTGTTTCAAACTTTACAGAGTCAAGTCACAGCTGGAAGAAGTGGTCATGGCGGTCCAAAGGGAAGAGACGGGAAATGTGGGAAGACGTCTCCTGTGAGTATTACTGCACAAAATATGACTGCATTGTATTTATTGTAATGTTGTGATTTATTGTAATGGTACTGCTAGCACCCCCAATCCCCCCGCTGTCTGAGGTGGACAATCGAGAGATGCCCCCAAATCTTTCAATTACTACAACTCCCAGCAGCTCCAGATGCCCTGGAACTGTTGAGAGTAGTAGTCCACCCACCCCATAGATGATGTCCCACTCTATTGTTATGCTGGTGCCCTTTTCTAGAGCTCCAGCATAACAATATCCAAGTTTCAGAAACCGCTGAGGACTTAGGGTATGTTCACACATCAGTATGCCATCCATCCGTTTGAATTCAGTTTGACACTTCAAAACGGACTGATACACATACTGATCTCTACTCTGGTTACAATTGCTACTTTTAATCCCCTTATCTGTCCTCTAGGGGTCGGAGAGCGTTTGCTATCAGCATAAAAAGGTGTCAGTATACAATCAGTATGTGCATCAGTCCGTTTTGAAGTGTCAAACTGAATTCAAACGGACGGATGGCATACTGATGTGTGAACATACCCTTATCTGCCTGACAAAATGCCTGAAAATGGCTGACACCTGGCGGACCTCATTATGTTAATGAGGTCTGCCACTGTCTGGGTGTAACCGCCATTTTGATAGTCCACCTCTCCGTCATTTTGGTCCCATTGTGGACCTGTATGACGGAGAGCTTGCCGCTGTTGTGAACCTAGCATAAGGCTATGGCTACACTATAACTTCTGTCATACAACCAAAGATGTGTCGCCCTGTGATTCTTTCACTCATGTTAGTGAATGGAGTCACATTGCAACCTGAGGGACCCAGTGCGACTCCATTCACTAATGTGAAAGAGTCCCAAAGGGACACTGCGATCTTTGGTTGCATAAAAGAAGTAGTAGTGTAGCCATAGCTGTTTTGCACACTGTATTGTGCGTGAAAATGCACTTTAAACGTGTATAATGGCAAAAACTGGACGGGCGATATTACATATGGCAGTAGGGTGGGCCCCTGGAAATAATAACCACTGGTGGGCCCTAGGCACCCCAGTCCGACCCTGGATAGATAGATAGATAGATAGATAGATAGATAGGAGATAGATAGATAGATAGATAGATAGATAGATAGAAGATAGATAGATAGATAGATAGATAGATAGATAGATAGGATAGGAGATAGATAGGAGATAAATAGATAGATAGATAAGAGATAGATAGATAGATAGATAGATAGATAGATAGGAGATAGGTAGATAGATAGATAGATAGATAGATAGATAGATAGATAGATAGATAGGAGATACATAGATAGATAGATAGATAGATAGATAGATAGGAGATAGATAGATAGATAGATAGATAGATAGGAGATAGATAGATAGATAGATAGATAGATAGATAGATAGGAGATGCATAGATAGATATGGGATAGATAGATAGATAGATAGATAGATAGATAGATAGAAGATAGATAGATAGATAGGAGATAGATAGATAGATAGATAGAAGATAGATAGATAGATAGATAGATAGATAGGAGATAGATAGATAGATAGATAGATAGATAGATTGATAGATAGATAGATAGAAGATAGATAGATAGGAGATAGATAGATAGATAGATAGAAGATAGATAGATAGATAGATAGATAGATAGATAGGAGATAGATAGATAGATAGATAGATAGATAGATAGATAGATAGGAGATAGATAGATAGATAGATAGGAGATACATAGATAGATATGGGATAGATAGATAGATAGATAGATAGATAGATAGATAGATAGATAGATAGATAGGAGATAGATAGATAGATAGATAGATAGATAGATAGATAGATAGGAGATAGATAGATAGATAGATAGGAGATAGATAGATAGATAGATAGATAGATAGGAGATAGATAGGAGATAGATAGATAGATAGATAGATAGATAGATAGATAGATAGATGATAGATAGAATGATAAATCCCATCTATAAGCCAGACAACACCCCATAATTCAGACCCTACACCAAACTTAATAATTTAGACCTCAGATCAGACCCTATAATTCACTCCCCAGATCCCAATATTTAGACTCCAGACCAAACTCCATAACCCAAACCCTAGACCAGACCTCCATGTACAGACCCCCTCCTCCCATACCCCAGACAAGACTCCATACTTCAGGCCCCAGACCAGGTCCCACATTTACACCCTAATCGGCTCCTTGTATTGGGGTTTTCACATGAGCTGGGTAGACTTACCATATGCAAACTATTAGCTCAGATACAAATATGTAGGGGACATTTACAAAATATTTTACGGGGAATCTGCCCTTATTACCCACGGCCATAATCCACCATTAATCCATTATACTCTATGCCATGTTTTATTGAGTTTGTGATTCACTATGGGATGCCTGGCATGTAATCGTTTGGATGCCGGCCCAACTCTAGCAATTTGCTCACCGCCATCATTAACCTCTCCCTAATGCCTGGAACTTACGAGTGTTGTGGAGGAGCAGAGCCACGGGGCAGAGACTGGTCATCGCAACTCCGTCTTATGTTCCAGGAACCGAGGAATAAACATCTCAGGCTCGGGAGTGCTCTTCCCAGCACCGGCTGGTATTTATAACTTCAGCATGGTTTCTAATTCCCTTAAATCCATATTTTCATCAATACAATATTTAACCTTACACCTCAGAGAGAAAAAAAAAAACGTCTCGACACCTTCAGCAGAAGAAAAAAATCTGCACCAGGCCATTCAATAATCCAGTCTATGGGTCTGCAGATATTGACCCGGGTATGTCTATGACAATACATGACTGATATGAGCACCAGGAGACCGGCGTCTTCCCGAGATCTTTTTTTTTTTTTCAATAAACTTATAATTTCAGCTCCTTGTATTTGTCTTGTTTCCTTTTCATCCAATACTCATCACACGTTGTCATATCCTCCCCTCCCCCGCCCGACACTTCTCCTGCTCTTAAGTAATTCTGTGAAGTCTTTTCATTCCACGACTTCTACAAGAATACTTCATCCAGTTTTAGAGACTGCCGGGCTCAATGCTCTGTGCTGTGATCCTTATCTTCTCTTTTTTTTCCCTGCGTGTTGAATGTTCTTATTCAGAATCCAGACTAATAATAATACAAAGCTCTCGCTATTCATTGTTCGGGACGTCACAAAACATTCTTCTCAATTATTTATCCTTTTGTGTGGATGAATTCACGAGTTTAACACCGACAAGGAAGAAAAAGGGTTATTCCATATAGGAACACAGTTGACAACCAGCATTGAAAGAGTTAAAGGTGTAGTCCCACTACTGTATTTTACCAACTCCACCAACTCTCGCTCTATACATCCTTCCATAGGCATCGCCCCACTGATTCCGACGCAGTTGGAATTTTTTCTCTAGCCCTTACTGTTCCCGAGCAATCAATAGGCTTTCCAGTGTCTAGCACCGCCCACATGCCAATAGAGAACCTAATTAGCATATTGGGTGTTAAAGCTAGCAGTAATGATTGCTCGGGAATGGTAGGGGCTAGAAAAAAAATTCCAACTGCGCCGAAATCAGTGGAGCTGCGTCTATTGAGGAATGAAAGAGTTGGAGTTGCTGGGGGTGAAGAAAACCACTTTGCTCAATGCTGGGTCATCATAGGGCATGATATCAGTGTATGTGCTTTTTCCGTTAGCCCATTATGTGTTAATGATACTGCCATTGTGCTCCCAGGTCACGGCACCCATAATATAGACAACCACAGTCCCACCAAAGTGGAGTTGACCTGTTCAGTGCTGCAACTTTTGTCCGTTCTACTATCATGGTCATCAATATGGAGGCAACCTTGAACCAGACAAAGGTCCTCAGAACTACGAGTAGGCCTTTTATGGTATGTCGCTGTTATACCCTAGGCCGTTTCTGTGCCTGTAGTATGGGGTCCGTGGGTCACTGCTGTTTTAGCAGTCTGGTTTACCATTGTTCAGGTCCCCCGTTAGACCCAAACGATGGAGGCCCTTGCATAGAGGTGAGCCTAGCCTATATTTCATTTGGCAGAACAATATAACTGCTTCTCATCACATCTCCCTCTCTGAATCCATCCACCTTTACATAAATTTAGACCATTTTAGGCTCTAAGTATGGCACAATCCTATGTGGTGGATTAGTCCCCACGTGTAGTTGTCCAATGGACAAAGTCCAAAGGTAGCTCCATACTAGCCATGGTGGAAAGGGACAGAGGACCAGAGGCGGGAGTGATGACACCACTTCCAGGAGTTGTGAGACTGTTCAACTTTTACTGTTTCCTGTGTCTCATTTGCACTGCACATTGGGGCACCCCAAAACAGCAACAGCCAGAAGACGCACAGGTCTACCATCTCTTCCATCAACCATATAGGTGCAACCCCCTCACTGCTGGAAATGAGGGGCAGAAAACAAAATCCTTGCTCCCGGAGAAGTCAAGCTGAGTATTGTTAGAGTTTTTGATGTCATAAAATAGACATTACTGATCTGCTTTAATAGGTTTCCTAAGTTGTCTCTTGTGCTGTCTCTTGAGTCTTCTCTCCAGCCACGTTCACAGCCTGTGATAATGAAGTGTCATCTAGAGAGGTCTCCTCCATTCTTGTTAACATGGCTGCAGTGACAAGATAATTATAGAAACGGACAAGGGCCCAGGAGGTGAGAGGTAAGAAGTGAGAACCTCTAAAATGTGATCAACGTCCTTATCGATGCTCCCTGTACAATTAATTTAAACTTGAGGAAAGAAGTCCATGATGTGGCGACGGCTTTTCAACAAGTTGGAAGTTCACCTGATCTGATCTTGGTGAAAGTCAATGTGACTGAATAACTACATCGAGCCGTATGAGATATCCTCAGACTAAGGCTATAATAGTAACCAGACTGTTTAGAGAGATAATAGTCAACATCACACTATGAAATGAGACCTCACCCCATCGGTTGTCCACTTGCCCCTCTTTAGTCCAATGGTGTTCCTACAGTAGTGTTTTGTATCCCTTTGTTCTCTTGTCTGACTACCATCTGTTATGGTTCTGTGTATATATATTTAAAAATAATATTTTTAGACGACAGACCCGCTAGTCTGCAAGGCACTGCAGTGAGGTCCACAGGCCCAGATGGGCGGCTGTAAGGTCTGAACAGTGTGCTACCAGTTAAACTGCACTGGCAGTCATGTGGCGCGGTACACAATGTGAACAAGCTGCAACAACACCCTGCCAGTTAACCTCACTGGACAGGTGCACAGTACAGCTGAAACAGCAAGGCTGCCAAGGGTTAACCTTCCTCCCAGCTCAGCAACAAAACATGCTCCGGCAATAGCTAGGAACTACTAAGTGAGTTGACAGTTAAATGGGCTACTGAGTCCCACTGGCAGGGCCAAGGAATCCTACCTAGATCCCTAGAGACTGCTCTTACCATTAACTGGAACCTGGCCCTAACCTCCTGTCTTAAGGTACTTAATCAAAGTGTGAGCACCGGGCTGGCGTCGGCTCACACCATATAAAGGCTAGTCCCCGCCCAACAGGGCAGTGGCCATGATGTCACCGATCATGCTCAGTCTGGGCAAAACGGGACTTGCCCTTCTGAGGGGCTCGAAAATGTCTGAGCATGCTCAGTGGGCCGAAAGCTGGACTTAGACTCCAGACACTTCACTGCACGATGCCGAGGGTTGGATTGGCCCACAGGTGGCGCTATACGCTGGATGGGAAGCCTGCGAGACCCCATCCTAACACCATCACCACCATCCCTTTGTTCCATTGTCTGACTACCATCACCACCATCCAATGATACCCGCACCATCTTGTTCCAGTCATCTACTGGTGAGTTCCTGTTTCCATTCTACCTTCCAGTGTTGCGATGCACTTCGTATTTCTTGTACTCTTACATAAATTGACCTTACTGTAAGTCCTGGGGGTAACTGAGAACCGAAAGACTCGGGGAAGAAGATGACTCTAGGTAGTCCAGTTCTGCCATCTTGTATCAGTCCGATGTTACCATCCATTATCCATTTTGGAACTTTATGGACTTCTTAATAGATATCCAAGGACTGATATCTGATGACCTGTATGTTGGGTAATGATTCGAGAGACTGATGCCTTTGGCCACAGACCATTGTCCTATTGCTACAATAATATGGAGTCCACAGAGACTGTGCATAATTCCTGTGTTTGTCTCATCTTTTCCCCGTGAACCTGATTACAAAAGATTATTTCTGCGGAGATACGCTTTAGTGTTATTACTCAGCGCATTAAGACGACTCCATATTACAAAGTAATATTGGAACAGATCTGATATTTTTTGCTATGTGTCTATGGGGTATATTTTTCACACGCTGGTATTTGTTTGCCCACCCGTTTGTATGGCGGAGGATGGCAATTAGCAGAGACGACTATTCACAACAAGGAATAAAGGCGGCTAATTGCTAAAAACTTCGCCGGGAACATACGTCTTCAGGGCAAATAGGATCATAGAGATCCAAACCTTCTTATTTTAAGAAGAGGAAGAAGGAATAGTAATAAGAAGAGGATATAGGATGGAGGAATGAAGGGCACTGGAGGGAATACACCAAATGAAAGAGATGAAGAGGGGAAGCAATACTGCTCAGGAAACATAAGTGATAATAGATAGTACAGATGTATCATTGGGAAGTAGCGCGGATCTCCGGTGCACCATCTCCACATACAAACCGCCCCGTTATGTCTCCACAAGTGATGGTTTATGACTTGTTTTCCTTCTGCATTGCCATTCTCCATCTCAGTGTTGCTTATATAAACTCTACTTCATTATTACTGTAGCTATAAGGGGTGAGGAGGTAAAAGTTGCACTCGATCCTTGGGCCCAAAGACCCCCGACCCATTAGAGGACACCATTTACCAGCACTGATGGGCTTTAATGTATGAGATTGCAAACAATGTAGTTATCGTATATTCGTATGTAGATCCAGAGCTGCATTCGAAATTCAGCTATTTACGTTTCAGTATAGACAGTGGTGTGCACTGACCCCAAAGCAAAGTTCCAAAAAAATGGATTCTTTATTGTGGTGCAGACTGGTGTCCTTTCATGACCCCTGCCTACGGGATTGGATTTGGCATGTTCAGGTCTAGGTCAGCACAAACGATGAGAGTTAAAGGGGGTTTCTGGCCCCAAATTGAATTTTTGTACTGATGACCTATCTACACGATCGGATTCTGACTCCTGATCCCACACAGATTATCTATTAAAATCTTATTTAATAACACAGTTGGCAGTGTTATTTGGGCACACAAGGATTAGCTACACACAGTTTAACTGCATTAAAGAGGAGCTCTAACAACCTCACTGACTGCAACTCTTTGAATCATTGAATAGACGCCGCTCCACTGATTCTAGAACAGTTGGAATTTTTTTTCTAGCCTCCACCATTCCCGAGCAATCATCTCTGTTCGTTTCAGCCCAATATGCTAATTAGGTTCTCTAGTGCTAAGTGGGCGGTCCTGAGCTGTACCAGATAATCAAGGGCCGCCCACTTGACAATAGAGAAGCTATCAGCATGGATAACTCAGGAACGGTGGGGGCTATAGAAAAAATTCCAACTGCGCCAGAGTCATTGGAACGGCACCTATTGAAGGAGGCAAAAAGTTGGAGTTAGCGAAGCTGGCCTCTTTAAGTAGGCACATTAGAAGTAACTGCATAGGACGGCATCCAACCTAAGGCTGGCACAACCTGTCCAGAATCCATTCCAAGCTCTGAATGACTGAATAACTAAATGTACAAAAAACAATATCGGTAAATTCTACAGTATCTGGATATTAGCATCAGAATAAAGAGGCCTCCGGATGCCGCGCCAAGAGATAAAAAAGGTGCATATTGTCTTTCCATTTAACTGTCTATCAGTGCCAAGGACGGCCACCATCACCATGTCACACAAAGAGAAGAAAGACTCCACCGCCTCCTGTGAAAAACGCCTGCGATGAATAAAGTGGACTGGGCACAGGCGAGATAACGCCAATCAGCCGCCACCCTCTGCACGCGACGGGGGTTTTATGATGGAAATTTGCAGCCGGTGATGTTCACCTGTGGGATCTCTTCAAAAGTAAGAGATCTTAGTTGCCAGGAACATTCATAGAACATCTCTTGTATTTGCCGATGTGACAGACCAACTGTTCTGACGATTCAATAAAGCCGAAATGAAATGCATTTGGATTGATCCCTTGTCTGAACTCATCACAGGACGGCGGCAGATCTCCCCTCCGTGTTTTGGGGATTTAGGACAATCTCGATGTTCGGAGCTGTATCTGTTTCCAGCAATGCTGCTATTAATCCGTCAATTTAAGACTAAGGACAGCCGAGCGCCGCACCTTCTGGGGAGTGCGGGCGTAGATAAAGTTCTCTTCTGACCTCATGCCAAGTCTTGAAGTGTACTGCCACCATTCGATAAGAAGAACGGGTGGTCTTGTGCTGCTCCTGCAATGATAAATATCCCTATATTAAGCCTGTACATAGAGGTGATTATAATAAGTCTCATCGGACCCATTTCACCTTGGCTTCATTGCGCATGCGCCAGATATTACGAGCCTGCGCCCTGAAGCCGAGGTGTACTTCCCGAAGTGCGCATGCGCTGGGAACAGTTGTTGGAAGGCGAGTATAATTTTATGGGCTTTTTTAATCCCTCTCAGACACAGGCTTAAAGGGGTTGTCCAGGATTTAGGATAGACCATAAACATCTCATCCGATGGGGGGGGGGGGGGGGGCAACAGTTCAATTGTACAGGGACACTTGCAGCACCCTTACTAAAAACAATACAGGTTTTGAAGCAGATAGCTCTGGTTCCTATACATAGACCTCAGATCGGTGCTGCAGTTGAGCTCCCATTGCTGTCCATTCAAATGGGCTGCAGTATCGGTGCTGGGCCTGCACCCTAGAAGCCAAGGTGAACTTCTCGAAGTGCGCATGCACCGGGAACAGATGTTGGAAGGAGAGTATAAATTTATGGGTTCTTTTAATCCATCTCAGGCTTAAAGGGGTTGTACAGGATTTAGGGTAGATCACAAATATCTCATGCGGTGGTGGGGCCAACAAGCCAATTGTACAGGGACACTTGCAGCACCCATACTAAACACAATACAGGTCCTGAAGAAGATAGCTCTGGTTCCTATATATAGACCTCACATCAGTGGTGTAGTTGAGCTCCCATTTGCGTCAATGCAACTGGGCTGCAGTATGGGTGCTGGGCTTCCACTCTGAAGCCAAGGTGTACTTCCAGAAGTGCGCATGCGCTGGGAACAATTGTTAGAAGGTGAGTATAATTTTATGGGCTTTTTTAATCCCTCTCAGACACAGGCTTAAAGGGGTTGTCCAGGATTTAGGATAGGCCATAAAGATCTCATCAGTGGTGGAGGGCCAACTGGGACCCGTACTAATCACAATACAGGTCCTGAAGAAGATAACTTCGGTTACTATATATAGACCTCACATCGGTGCTGCAGTTGAGCTCCCATTGGTGTCAATGCAATTGGGCTGCTGGGGCAACAAGCCAATATGGATTGTCAATCGGCGACGGTCCGCCACCCAGGACTCTGCTGATCAGCTGTTTGAAGAGGCCACAGCACTCAAGACTGCTACTGTGCCAATGATGTCAAGTTTATCAAAGCTCAATCCCATTCTAGCAGTGATCTGTATTTAATAGAGAGGCCGCAGCGCTCGCCCATCCAGCTGATCGGTGGGGGTTCCAGGTGTCAGATGTGGTGATGTCAAATGGTGGGTGTAAATGAGTATAATATAAACGGTGCATCACAGAGACCATGGCCAGATATTTGGAGAGGGGAGTTGATGACCCCTTTAATAGAGAGTGTAACAGGAGGTTGCAATGACATTTACCTACTATAAACCTGCATATATGGCAGCACAATACCCTCTATACCAGGCCAGAATTTTAAGAGCCGGCCGTCAAGGGCAGTCGATATCCCCTGAAGGGTGCTTATTTAGTATTTAGTGTTGCAGGGTTGTTAATCTCGCTGTTCTAATGCAACGCTGCACACTGCGAACTGTCACTCATGAATAAGGAGGCCGCTCGGAAATCCCCGAGGAGCGCCTGCCGAAAGTTCACATTCTCATCCAATTTTTAACATTATGTTTAGATCTTCCGTACGTTGCGATTTGTTAATGGCTCATTTGCAGCAGCGATGTGCCATATGTAAGCATGTCATGAAGACGGGCTGCAACGTGGAAATGCCTCTTCCATCGCGCTCGCGCACTAACTCAGGCGGCAGCTGCTCAATATGACAGACCAGGTTCTTTCAGCAGCTGAATTTTCTCAGAACATATTTTTTTGCTATTAGATCTCGAATTCTAGGACTTTCCATTTACATTTTATATACTTGATTGCCTTGGCTTAAAGGGGAAGTCTATGGAACTCTGTACCAGAACTTTATTCTTGATCCCGTCCTCTCTCTATATTTGGAAAGGTTACATTTCTTGCTCTAGTATGACGGGATTGAGGATTTGTTATTCTGTAGCTCCAAATTGGCATCAAGTGGAAAAAAAACATTAAGCGGGGGCGGAGTTAGAATGATCTGGGTCCACCCATGAATTGCACATCTGAATAGATGTTAAAGGGAGAACAGAATAATAACTGGGATCCAGTTATTATTGGATAGTGCCCCCCCCCCCCCCCGTTATCAGGGGGCTCTATGGGACATAATACTGTGTGCAGGGCCCACTATGGGGCATAATACTATGTGCAGGGGCCACTATGGGGCATAATACTGTGTGCAGGGCCCACTATGGGGCATAATACTATGTGCAGGGGCCACTATGGGGCATAATACTGTGTGCAGGGGCCACTATGGGGCATAATACTGTATGCAGGGGTCACTATGGGGCATAATCCTGTGTGCAGGAGCCACTATGGGACATAATACTGTGTGCAGGGCCCACTATGGGGCATAATACTATGTGCAGGGGCCACTATGGGGCATAATACTGTGTGCAGGGCCCACTATGGGGCATAATACTATGTGCAGGGGCCACTATGGGGCATAATACTGTGTGCAGGGGCCACTATGGGGCATAATACTGTATGCAGGGGTCACTATGGGGCATAATCCTGTGTGCAGGAGCCACTATGGGGCATAATACTGTATGCAGGGGTCACTATGGGGCATAATCCTGTGTGCAGGAGCCACTATGGGGCAGTCGGGGTCTTCAGGAGGAAAGGGTCAGAAGGGGGGGGGGTGCATAACTTTGGGAAACAGGTTTGCCCATTGATGACATGTGAGAACTAGGTTTGCCCATTGATACTATGTCACAAACCAGGTTTGACTATTGATACCATATTGGGAGCCAGGTTTGCCCATTATCATCATATTTGGGCACAAGGTTTGCCCATTGATTCCATGCTGGAAACCAGATTTGCTCATTGACAATATATTGGGAACTAGGTTTGCCGACTGATGCCATGTTGGGAACCAGACTTGCCCATTGACCCCACATTGCAAACCAGGTATTGATACTGTGGTTAGAATCAAGTATACCTATTGAGACCATGTTGGGAGCCAAGTTTGTCCATTGATGACATATTGGGAACCAGGTTTGCCTATTGACATCATGTTTAGGGATCACTTTACCCCCTGATACTATGTTGGGGGCAGCTTTGTCCATTGATGATATGTTAGGATCTAGGTTTACCCATTAATAGTATTTTGGGGACCAGGTTTGCCCATTGCTAGCGACTCAATATGGCCCTTTCTTTTGTATAATTAAAGTTTTGTGGCTTCAATATGAAGACCGGTAGCAAACAGGTCGGTTTGGGCCCCTGGTTTTTCTAGGACCTTTGCAGCCATATTCCCTGCACTGCCATAATAATAGCCTGGCAACATATTTCTGCACAGATTCATACAAGGGCTTTGTGACCCTCGGCTCTCCGGCTGTCGCCTACTACAACTCCCAGCATGCTCTTTGTTTGGCGACAGCTGGAGAACGGCAGGTAGTGCGCCGCCGCTATGGGGTGACACCGTTTGTCTAAATGCTAATTTGGACAGCACGATCCTATACACGTTGTGATCTCCCTGGTAATTCATTCCGCTCCTAGCGCGGGCCCATTATGGATCAGCCGGCTACGTATTGGGAGGAAACGTATGCTGCATTTTTGATGTGTTCTCCTCTGTAGTGCGTATCAGCAGAATTGGCATCTGTTTGTCTCATGTACAGTACAAGTCGCTTCTATATCCCAATGCCAGTAAATAAATGACCCTAAACCTACCAAGCACATCAAAAACTCATTTTCAGCTTGGGAACGGCGCCAGCACTCCGTAGCATAATGAAAAGGGGGAAGGTAATCTCTTGGCCTCGGGCCAGACCCAGGGTTTACATTTTGGTAAAGCCATAGAAAACAAAAGGGCATTCACTCAGAGTTATTGGTTTTTATTCCTTTTTGAATTTTTTTGCATTCTTTTTGCATTTTTGTAGTATTTGTATAGATAGAGTCCTTTATATACCTGCAACTATTTCATAGACTTTATATCAGAGGCCCTCAAACTTTTTAAACAGGGGGCCAGTTCACAGTCCCTCAGACCATTGGAAGGCCGAAAGGATTTAAGATTAATATATTTAAGATTATATGCTCCACAGTAGCTTCCGCCACAGTGTTATATGCTCCACAGTACCTTCCTCCACCACACAGTATTATATGCTCTACAGTACGCCTCCACCACACAGTATTATATGCTCCACAGTATGCCCCCACCACACAGTATTATATGCTCCTCAGTACACCCCCACACACAGTATTATATGCTCTACAGTACGCCCCACCACACAGTATTATATGCTCTACAGTACCCCTCCACCACACAGTATTATATGCTCCACAGTACGCCTCCACCACACAGTATTATATGCTCCACAGTACGCCTCCACCACACAGTATTATATGCTCCTCAGTACACCCCCCACAGTATTATATGCTCCTCAGTACACCCCCCACAGTATTATATGCTCCTCAGTACCTCCTCTCCACACAGTATTACATGCTCCTCAGTACACCCCCATAGAGTATTATATCCTCCTCAGTACCTCCTCTCCACACAGTATTATATACTCCTCAGTACACCCCCTCCACACAGTATTATATGCTCCTCAGTACACCCCCCACACAGTATTATATGCTCCTCAGTACACCCCCTCCACACAGTATTATATGCTCCTCAGTACACCCCACCACATAGTATTACATGCTCCTTAGTACACCCCCCACACAGTATTATATACTCCTCAGTACAACCCCTCCACACAGTATTATATGCTCCTCAGTACACCCCCCCCAGAGTATTATATGCTCCTCAGTACACGCCCTCCACACAGTATTATATGCTCCTCAGTACACCCCCACAGAGTATTATATGCTCCTCGGTACCCCCTCTCCACACAGTATTATATACTCCTCAGTACACCCCCCTCCACACAGTATTATATGCTCCTCAGTACATCCCCCACATCCTGTACCAGATTTCCCATTAGTGAGCGATTCAGGCGAATCAGAAAAACGTCTTTGGCGGCCACATGTGGCTCCCGGGCCATAGTGTGAGAACCCCTGCTCTATATTATAGCATGTATAATAGCATGTATATGGGAATCTGCCATATAGTATGGCAGCCATTACCCCTCTTGGAAGGACACTCCCTCTAACTAGATGATAAAAAGTGGGATTTTGGGGCATCCCTGGGACAGTTTTTGAAAAAACTAAAAATTTAGGAAAATTTGAGAGCACAACTTGTCCCGTGACCCTAGAATAGGAATTTTTGAACCCTCATTCTTGGTAATGGGGGCCGGACCACCACTCCTCATGGCTAACAGTGGTTATTTTTATTTTTGGGATATTTTAGTTTAATTGAGGGATTTTATTGTATTTTTATTCCCTTTTTCTTCTCTCACTGAGATCAGTGTTTCTATGGCTTGTACATTAAGGGGAGAAGAACTCATTCATTTCCATCGTAGTGAATCTCCGCGCCGCTCAGGACACAGAGAAAGAGCTGCTGCAGCAATAACGGCCCGGCAAGAAATTATGTACAATCAATATATATTAACATGGAGAATAATGGAGGACAGAAGCCGAGCGTAAAGTGCTGTGTGAACACAACCACAAATACAGCAAATGAACAGTCTAATAGGATAAAGGGCTTGTACAAAGACTACAGGAGCAGCTCACCCAGAAGTATCTATCTATCTATCTATCTATCTATCTATCTATCTATCTATCTATCTATCTATCTATCTATCTATCTATCTATCAGTATTATCCCCCATAGTGGCCCCTGTCCCACTGTGGACACTCATAAACAATTATTATACTCTGGGATCTTTTCAGACCCCAGATTATAATAATCGGAGACCCAGGGGAAGAAAAACATAAAAAACCCCTTTGTTGCTCACCTATCTCCCGGCTCCTACGCTGTCGGCCTCCGAAGTAGTCAATCTTCAATGACGTCAGACATCACATGACCTGGGACACAGGCCGGGGTCATGAGACGTCAGACGAGTAGGCCAAAGCCTGCCCGGATCGTGGAGAGGTAAGTAACAATGTTTTTTATGTTTCTTACCTCTCCTGGTCCGAAAAGACCCCCGAATATAATGATAGCAGTGGTAGCGGCTGTCACCGCGGCCCTAATGTCCCGGGCCCTGTGGCAGCTGCCTCTGCTGCTATGGCGGTAGTTACGCCACTGATCCATCTCCTATCTATCTATCTATCTATCTATCTATCTATCTATCCATCCATCTATGGCCCCCCCACATTGAACAACTGTATGGGGCTGATTCAGACGTCTGTATTACTGTACACAACATGGTGCCAGAAGACGTTGGGTCTGTGCCTTGAGTAGTGGTCAGGCATTGAAACTGTGCATTGGTTCCCATGAACTAATAACTTGATAGTATGGGTGTCAGAAGTGGCCCCTACAGCTGATCAGTGTGGGGGCTGCCTGTCGGCCTCCCACCACTCAGATATTTATAACTTATCCTAAGGATAGATCATACAACGTTAAATCCAGAGCAACCCCAGGACATCAATTTCTCACTATAAAAATTCAATACAATATTGTGACACGCTAGCCAAACCCTTGCCAGGCTGCAATCCACAACACAGTCACTGGGTGGCCACACATAGACACGTATAACATAGACATCTCATGACAAAGTATCTCAAAGTGATGGTATTTTTTGAAAGTTGGGTTAGGAATAATACAGTTGGGATCTGCAACTTGCTGATGGTCTCCAGGTAGAAAGCAACTTGCTGATGGTTTCCAGGTAGACTGCATTACTACTTAAAGATAAACAAGACCTTCTTGCTCTATAAGCAATGGCGCGCCCAGGCGGTATTTTATTTCTATTGTATTAGTATGTAGACTTCCCAGCCATTTGCTTTATAACACTTTTAACAACAAAACAATTTATGATTTAGAAGTGTGATCAGGAAAAGATCGGTGGCGACTTTTAATTATTTGCGCACAGCGGAGTACGTACATTCCTGATGATTTGTAGGACAGGCGCGACTATTCATTTGCTTTTATTTCCTACGCCGCGTACTTTCCCCGAGGTTTTATTAGCTTGTGTTGATCCTTATACAACAATTGGATTAATCGCTCCGGGATTACTGGAGATTCGTCCACAGCTATAATGAAGTATTAGACTGAAATGAGATTCCGCTGTTCGGTCCCAATCCAAGGTATCTCAACGAGGGAAGCCGAGCACTCCGAGGAGCTTCACCGTTTAACCCCTTAAAGACCATTCTGACTAAGCTGGTTTGTCACTTAACAGGGTCAGACCAAGTTTACAAGATGTGGGTCGGACCAATCCACAGCTTGTCGATCCTAACTGTAGATTGTCAAGTAAAGTCATTCTTATTTGCCTGTATGATGACTTGTTTTTTATGGGATAAAGAGTATTTTTCAATGGCATCATTTTTGGACTTGTTGACTAGATTTTTTGGCAGGGGATGCAGAAAATATAGCAATCTTGTCTGTATTCTTTGTGTTTAGTATGCTGTAAAAATAACTTGTAAACTTCATTCTGTGGAGGACTTGTTTTTTGCAGGATGGGTTGTAGTTGATACCATTTTAGCATATTTTTTTAATTTTTGAGGAGTAAATACTTTGAATGGAGAAACAATAAATGCAATAAATTGCACTTTATTGCAATGCAATAAAGTGAATTTGGAACTCAAAGGAAAACGGTGACAACTATATTAACAAAATTCGTATAAACTTTTTTGTAGCAAGGTATAATTAAAGGGATTATTCCAGATTTGGAACAATGAAGGTGTTTTGGTCATAGCTTTAGTTGGTGTGGTTGGGGCTCACCCCACCAGAAACTATTGTCACATGACTGCTGCGACCAATCCGTTCTCAGTGGTCACAGGTAAGAAACCGGTGACATCTCTCAGCTTCTGGTGTGGCAAGTCCCAACACATGAGGGGACTGGGACCAGACCAGCCCCAAATCTGGGACAATGGAGCACTAGGGTTAGACGGGTTAAATTTTTTATTTTACATCCCTGACTTTGCTCCAAATCCTGTACAACCCCTTTAAATGTACCAGATTGGGATATCCTCATTAGGGTTGAGAGATCGGGATTCCGATCGGCGATCGAGTAAATTTCGCGATCGGAATTCTGATCCCGATCTTTTCCGGCGGGATCGAGGTCTGAGTTTATCTCAAGATCGGATCAACTCTATTCATGTATGTATTTTTGAGAGGGTTGAGCGATCGGGAAAGATTGGATCCCGATCGGCGATCGAGCAAATTTCACGATCGTGATCGGCTGGAAAATGATTGGAAATCGGATTTTAAAATCGATCCTGAAATCTCATGATCGGCTCAACCCTAATCCTCACCTATCTATATATCTGACTATAAAAAACACAAAAAATATGCTAAAATTTAATACAAAAAAATTCAAAAATTCTTGTTTTTCTGTCCATTTCAGTTTTAGTATGATGGGAAGAGTAAGGATGTTCCGAGACCATTTTTTTCGCGACTTTGCATTAACATTGCCGTCTTCGGCGCGGTGTTTTATAGGCCGCGTTAAACAAGGTCATGTGATCTGTGCCTTTAATAGGGATGACCTGAACTGTCTGCAGACCAGATGAATCATAGGCTCTTTGCGAAGGACGGATCAATTGTTATCTGGATTGCTGCCACATTGTCTTCCTGATCTTGGAACATATTTGTCCCTTCCTAGTCAATTCCTCAGCCCGGCCTAGAGTTATATCTTACCTGCCAGCCACAAAGCTGATGAAGAGAAAGAAGTAATCTATGTCAAGCAGTTTGAGGCGCAGCTCCGGAGCACAATGGCGTCCCAGAAGTGCCGTAGCTCAGAGTTATGATCCTAGATGGGAAAAGTTTAAGTGTCGGGTCCCTAACTGGTAAGACTGCTCGAAAAATAAGCAGAGGCGAGAATATTGCCTGTGAGTGAAGAGATTAGGGAGGGACGGCCGCTCCTGAGCCGCCATACAAGATGCTAGGGTAATAGAAAAACTGCACGGGAAATTGAATAGAGAAATATTGGACGGAAACCGATCAGTAACATCGCAGTAAAAAAAATCCAAGCTTTTAAGTTTTTATTTAAAAAACTCTTGCCCATAGGGGGCAGCCTTAGAGTAATCTATCATATCTGTATTACTTAGTGTATTCGACCAGTAATAGTGTCCTGGATAGGAATAGTGAAGATTCGATATGCAAATACTTCATTAAAAAACACCCAAAAATTCCAAAAACAAAATGTGACACTCATTGGAATAAGGGGGTAGAACAAGAATAAACGTTCCTATACAGCCCCCTAGAATCACTGCTCTCACTTGCGGCCCCCCTCCTCCCCTACATAGACACAGAACCCTGAATATTGCACCTAGAACCTTGATCCTGGTGTCATGTGAAAGCTAAGATTGAGGGCATTACAATCTAGGAATACAAGATACTATATAGCCCCTAAAAAAGCAGAGGTGCTCTGGGACCAATGCAAAATCTTTACCAGGCCCCCCAATGATAATGCAGTTTATAGTGCTGGTATCCTCTAATTGGGAAGAGACAATGCAAAGGCTCCTGGGCCCAGGTGAAACTGCACCCCTAAAGTTACACCCCTGCTTAAAAGCTATACAATTGGGGACTCTGCTCCCCTACATAGACATAGAACCAGGAAGTACAAATGTTCATCCTGCTCCCTGTTGCACCCTGAATATTGCACCTAGAACTTTGATCCTGTCTTGGTGTCATGTGAAAGCTTAGATTGAGGGCATTACAATCTAGGAATACAAGATACTATATAGCCCCTAAAAAAGCAGAGGTGCTCTGGGACCAATGCAAAATCTTTACCAGGCCCCCCAATGATAATGCAGTTTATAGTGCTGGTATCCTCTAATTGGGAAGAGACAATGCAAAGGCTCCTGGGCCCAGGTGAAACTGCACCCCTAAAGTTACACCCCTGCTTAAAAGCTATACAATTGGGGACTCTGCTCCCCTACATAGACATAGAACCAGGAAGTACAACTGTTCATCCTGCTCCCTGTTGCACCCTGAATATTGCACCTAGAACTTTGATCCTGTCTTGGTGTCATGTGAAAGCTTAGATTGAGGGCATTACAATCTAGGAATACAAGATACTATATAGCCCCTAAAAAAGCAGAGGTGCCCTGGTCCCAATGCAAAATCTGTACCAATGATAAAGTATTATTTTTAGTACTGGCATCCTCATTTTGGGAAGAGACATTTTACAAATATCCTAAGGCTCCTGGGCCCAGGTGAAACTGCACCCCTTAAGTTACACCCCCACTGAAAAGCTTTACAATTGGGGACTCTGACCTTTCTACTCTCGCCTGCAGCTCCCTCCTCCCCTATATAGACACAAAGCCAGGTAGTAAATCCTCTAATCCTGCTCCCTGTTGAACCCTGAAGATTGCACCTAGAACCTTGATCCTGGTGTCATATGAAAGCTAAGATTCTGAGCATTGAATGCATTCCTTATATGTTTGACAGTAGTGACTGTTTATAGTTATAATATCTTACCTATTGCACATATTTGCCATAATTGACAACTTTCCTGGAACGTCCAGGAGACTCCTGAAAAAAGGCGAGACCTCCAAAACTCCCAGAAGAGCAGCCCAATCTCCCGGGCCATGGCAGAACGCTCTTGTATCCTATTATTTTATATGCACAGTGGCTACTTTATGTTCCAGTCATGTCCTGGAAAGTTGTGGCCGGAACATTAAGTTTCCAAGTCACAAAACAGGGTGCATGAGGACTAGGACTTCTACATTTAGCTCAATGAACGTCTCTGTAACATATATGTATAAAGCCAGCCTAAGAACTTGTTCACACTCGGTGGCACGATGCAGCTTCGGTTACATTTTTTTCCTATAAACAAGCTGTTTAAGTTTCCTTTTTCTATTTTTCTTCCATTTAGCATCACTCTTTGCTTTGTAACCTCTTGACAGATCGATGGGTCTCCTTGAGCAATACATTTCCTAAAATTGCATCTTATAGGATTCTCTGGGGCTAAAAACTTGATGGCCTATCCTTAGAAGGGGCCATCAATAAGATTGGTGGTGGAGGTGCGGCGGATCGGCTGAGTAAAGAAGACATGGTGCTCTATCAAGCGCGCTTATCGTTTATAAGGCACCACGCCATGAGTTTGGTAGTGATTGTGCTGGGTATTATGGCTGAAACTGAGCTGCAGTACCAGGAACTGCCACTACCAAGAGAGTGGCGCTGTTCTTGGTAAACAACGAAAGTGGTAAGCAGTAATTGTTCCAAAGAGCTTTTATGCATATGGACAAAAACCTAAGTATTTCAGGAACGGAGGGGGAAGACACAGTTGATTCCCTATCTTTCTATGGGGCTGGGTTCTGGTAATAGGGGTACTCCAACTGGACAAGGGGGCTGTGACATCCTATCTGTGAACCCTAGGTCTGCCAATCTCTGCCGACTTAAACTTTTGGCCATTATAGGCCTATGTGCCCACCCAGCCTGAGCAATGTGGACCATGATCATGTACAGATTACATGAGGGACCGGAGTTGCCAGTATTTCCAGCTGCCTGAGCATTTATCTTGTTTTTGCAGTGATGTTCCATCAGAGCGATAATTCATTCACCGAAAATGCCGATTACTAATTAAATTTGCAAAAAAAAAACTTCTCTTATCACTGCAAATAACGTGACATGTTAAACTTGTAGATGTGGAGCTGCTAACATTGTGCTAATGTGCCCCATTAGCCAGTGTCACTGTGCATGCATCAAGTGCAAAAACCCCATTACATCGCTGACGCCGTCACCATCTTCTTATCACTTCCCTTCCAGGATGAGACACATTTTTTTCGAGGAGTTTCTCTTAGAGGAATTCAATGGATGTAAATTTTTGGAAATAATAAAAATACTAATAATAAAGATATCGGCCTGTGGGTGACATTTACTATAGACGATAGAGTAGGACGAGGCCGAAGGGAATAAGGCAGAAGAATTTTTGTCTATTTTTGTATCTCAATGCAAGAAATGGAAGCGGCTTACGTGATCGGCTGACCACATGGAGTCTTCCAAACACCCTGTCGATCAGTTGATATTGGGCATGTTACATGTTTTATGTTGCTCTATATGGGGAGCGTTCAGGCGGATTTTGCCACAGAGTGATGCGGGGAGCCAAATTTGTTACCCCATTGACATCACAGAACGTAATCAATAATAGGGTATCAATAGGTTTCATGGAAGCCAGTGATCTGATGAAGGTTCCCTAATAGGATGTCTTGTCTAGTAGGATGTCTAGTTGTCATTGGCAAGCATACAATATACTGCAATACAGAAGTACTGTATAGTGGGACTGGAAAAAGCTAAAAAGATCAATAATATACAAGAAAAAAATGAATGGTACCGATGAAATCATCCATTCATCCCACAAAAAACAAGCCCTAGCAACAAATAAATATAAAAAATGATGGGTCTTGGAATTCTATGATCAAATCTCTTTTGGAAACGATTTTGATTTATTAAACTGTGTACAAGGATTAAAAAAAAATTAGAAATTTATATATATAAATTTCATACAGACCCTCAGACTAAAGTTAACATCATTCCAAAACTGAAACCCAAAAAACAACCAAAATTGCAGTTTTTTTTTAAATTTCCAAAAATATAATAGTAAGGAGTGATGAAAATGTTGTACGTACCCAAAATGGAACCAATAAAAAAAAAAAAAAAAAAAATCAACTCATCCCACAAAAATCGAGCCCTCACAATCCATCAATAGGTAAATTTAACAATGTCATGGGTCTTGCAATGCTACGACATAAATGCAATTTCTAATACAATACGAAATACTGTAAAGAATATAAAGCCGCACCCCCATAGTCGTACCGACCAACAGTGTAAAGTTAACATGGAACCTAAAAGATAAGGCCGCAATTTCTGTCGCCCCATGGCCCAAAAGTGGTTGGTAAGATGGTGTCATTGAAAATACAGCCCCATCTCACAAAAAAACAAGCCCTCATAAGGTGTAATAGATGGAAAAGTAAACAAGTTATGGCTTCCGGAACACGGAGAAATAAACGCGTTGCGTCCTTAACGAGTTCAGTCATTAATTGCTGCCGGATTTTAATATATATTTAGGGGATTTGCATAAATCAGCGGCTCATATCTTATCACGTCTGGTGATATATTAGCTTTTATAATACCGCCATATAGTGCCAGGTAAGCGGAGCCTCACGGTCCCCCCAAGGTCTGACGGACCGATCGGTGCGCCGCGTCGTCTCCCAGGTCAGTAGATGGTTAACTGCTTGTTTTTGATAAAAATCCCGGATTTGCATAAATCAGCTCTTCATATTTTAACATGGAAGGTGATAAATTTTAATCCTTTGATAAAAATAGTCGCCACAAGACAGCATTATGTTAATTTGTATAATATAACATGTCAGCGCACCTAATCGCCGCGCCGCAGCGTTACAAGTCAGAGTGTCAGAAACAGAAATTAGTATATCATTGTGTCACACGGAACCCAACAGAAGCAGAACCGCCATTATTATTAGAGGAAATGCCATTAATAATAGGCTGTCAGGCGGCACCGGCGCTTGTTAGGTGGATGGCAACGCAACGCTGTTTTGACAAGAGCTTCAGATGTAGCAGAGCTCAATTTGTTATTTAAAGGGGAACTCCGGTGACATCTCGCACAATGATTAGAACGAGATCCGAGATGTACCGTAATGATTAGATGTCTTCTTTCACATCCTTTCCTAATAAATTGTGTGTCCCTCTGTTATTCCTCCTGGCAAAGACAAGACAAAATTTGCTGTTTTTCAAAATGGCTTTTGACTGCTTTTGACACGCAACTCGCAGCCGTAATTGACAAGCTGCAGGTACAAAACCCAACGTGCCGGACCCTTAGTCCCCCCAACATGGGTACGGTACGTTGTATTGAGTTACCCACTGGTGAACCTGCTGCCGCCTATGTGCCCCTGCTTTCAAGGGATGATAGACTACATCATGGACCTGTCCTGAAATCTCTGTTCTCGGAAGTTCTGAGATGCCATTTCCTAGAGCTTTGCATTGTGCCGTCCCTCTGTTACTCCTCCTGGAAGTGTAAAATGGATTGTGTCCGACACTGTGAGCACTGATGGACTTTGGAATAATAAGGATGTATTGTGAGTTCATGACGTCAACACGATCCACGTGATCTCTGAAGTCCACTGACTACTAGTGATCCCTAGCTGGTGAACCCCAAAAATCTGAAATTTTTGGAAAACTCATAATGAATCTGGCCTATTATGACCCAACTGGACATATTGTGTAGGGTTAAGGATCAAAGTAAATTGTAACACACCGTTCTAAATTTGTAGATTTCCAGGAAGAATAATAGAGGAATGCCACAATGTAACTACTTTGTAATATCTGATCATTTCACTATAAAGGGATTGTCTAGGGAGTGTCTCTCCATTAACCAAAGAAGGTAACAGCTATCAAGAGTGTCTCCTGCTCTGGAGGACCCAGCAAGTCCATGCCTTGTATGGAAACCATGTAATACTTCATTTGGCCTGGAGTGGCGCTGCAGGAAAGCTGAATAATTGCCGGTTCTCGGTATCCGTGTGCGCCACACTGGTCACCTCTATCAGGCCATGCTGGGAGTTGTAGTTCCGCAACCCTACAGGTAAGGAGTCTGAAAACTCCCAATTGTACTGTATAGTGACACTGACCTACTACAGCCCCCCTGGAAACAAATGGCGGTATGTTCTGAATCACACGACAAACTCGGCTCTGCTTCACGGCACACGTTCAGCTCAGCTACCACGGGGAAGAGGCCCTCGCCGGAATCTTGTAGAGATTACATTGCAAGTAACCGAGCTGACAAGACTTTAAGGAGATTGATCATGAAGGGATAGTTGTTGTGTTTTGCAGCGGTTGCACATTTCAGGTTCGATGCCGTAACCACAGGCTGCTGGCTACAAGATAATGAAATCATAGCCGCGCCAGCGCGGTGACAACCGAGTGACCAGATAAATAGATAATTTAGTGCTGTAGACAATCCAGAAATCACGCCGCACTTTATCATCTCGGGAAATAGAAACGGTACAAACTCGAGAAGAAACCTCGCTGACCGCTCCGGCGTTCCACCAGAATATCCCTGGCTGTATGTAAGGAAAGCTTCAGGTATGGATAAGCAAAAAGTCTCTAATAGACCTTATGTTTCCAGACTTCACTTTCCAGATCTCTGCTTGTTGTCAGTGAATGAGTTTCCAGAACAGTCTGGCTCGGGATGGGTTAACATCTGCGCCGGATTCTGTTTTAGCAATGTGGGTCGGACCCGGATGACGGAGAGCCTGGCGCTAGAGTGCACCTAGATCCGGATACAATGCTCTGAGCTGATGCTAGACTATAGGAAGACTAGCTAGGTTCACGCTAGACTCACCTCTACATTGTCGGGATCATTTGGAAGACCCGAATAACAGAGAGGCGGACACCTAAAAAAATAGGTCCAATGGACCCCACTGACTATACGCCCGTATGGTGTCAATCATTTCTCCGTGCAGGACTTTTTTTTGGTCGATTGTTGGCAAACACTGCAACAGATGTGAATCCAGCCTCAAAAATATAATTGTATCCAGGCTAGGCAATGCTCTGTGAGCTCAACAGCTTGTATTCCACACTGATACATTGTTGCAAACTTCCAGCTGCAGTGGATGTGTTTAGCTCACAGAGCATTGGCTACCTGGAACAGAACTGTGACTACTTCTCTTGGACAGAAGATGATACAACTGTATGAGGTCTAGGCAATGCTCTGTGATCTCAACAGCCTGGACTCCAGATTGATATGTTGCAACTACTGTTACGTTTAGCTCACAGAGCATTGTCTAGACTGGATACAGTTGTAGCCATGTCTCCTGTGCATAGCCAGTCTTGCTCTCAGCTGAGAAGTGTAGACAGTTGAATCATGTTTAGACAATGCTCTGTGAGCTAAACACATCATCTGTCCTAAAATTGTAATATAATATATAAGAATGGACTCTGGCTTTTTAGCTCACAGAGCATTGTCTAGACTGGATACAGTTGTAACCATGTCTCCTGTGCACAGCCAGTCTTGCTCTCAGCTGAGAAGTGGAGACAGTTGTATCCTGTTTAGACAATGCTCTGTGAGCTAAACACATCATCATCTGTCCTCAAATTGTAATACAATATACCTGTATAAGACTGGACTCTGGCTGCTTAGCTCGCAGAGCATTGTCTAGACTGGATACAGTTGTAACCATGTCTCCTGTACAGAGCTATTCCTGACTTCAGCTGAGAAGTGGAGACCGTTGTGTTACGCTCACAGAGCATTGTCTAGATAGAATACAACGGTCTCCACTTCTCAGCTGAAGTCAGGAATAGCTCTAAACAGGAGACATTGTTACAACTGTATCCAGTCTAGACAATGCTCTGCGAGCTAAACAGCCAGAGTCCAGTCTTATATATTGTATTACAATTTGAGGACAGATGATGATGTGTTTAGCTCACAGAGCATTGTCTAAACAAGATACAACTGTCTCCACTTCTCAGCTGAGTATAAGACTGGCTATGCACAGGAGACATGGTTACAACTGTATCCAGTCTAGACAATGCTCTGTGAGCTCAACACATCATCATCAGATCGTTCTGCCTAAGACAACTATCCCCAACCTGTGACTGTCCATCTGCGGCTGTCAGGACATGCTGGGAGTTGTAGTGACGGCTGTAAGTCTCCCATAAGAGCTGTGTCACTTCTTCCCCAGGGGAGCAGCGCAGGTTCTTGGTCTCGTGCCCACGCCACCAGGTAGAGAGGAGTAAGCAGCGAGCTCACAATCGCCTCCTTCTTTAATAACAGGATCCAGTCTTTGTTTCCCAGCCCGCCACATATATTACTGTCATTACCGCCGCGCCGCTCCAGGCACAACTTGTTCCCTTGAAGTAAATTTACAGTTTTGCAGTTTTCTTGCTGGGGTGATGCGAGTAACTTTCTTACTGTCAGATGTTTGGGCGCACTCTGTAAGTTTACGTATCCACTCCATTTGTCTGGATCATGATCTTTACTTTGTCCTCTAGTAACAAGATATAAGCCAAGGAGAAGAATCGGAACAAACAGCTTTATCCGGAGCAGAAATCTCCCACTGATTTCTGTATGTGAAGATCTCCATGGTTACAGGCGACAAACGTGTAGTCTGATCCTACCGTCATATAGTACCGATAATACCGTCATATAGTACCGATAATACCGTCATATAGTACCGATAATACCGTCATATAGTACCGATAATACCGTCATATAGTACCGATAATACCGTCATATAGTACCGATAATACCGTCATATAGTACCGATAATACCGTCATATAGTACCGATAATACCGTTATATACTACCGATAATACCGTCATATAGTACTGATAATACCGTCATATAGTACTGATCCAACCGTCATATAGTACCGATAATACCGTCATATAGTACCGATAATATCGTCATATAGTACCGTCATATAGTACTGATAATACCGTCATATAGTACCGATAATACCGTCATATAGTACCGATAATACCGTCATATAGTACCGATAATACCGTCATATAGTACCGATAATACCGTCATATAGTACCGATAATACCGTCATATAGTACCGATAATACCGTCATATAGTACCGATAATACCGTCATATAGTACCGATAATACCGTCATATAGTACCGATAATACCGTCATATAGTACCGATAATACAGTCATATAGTACCGATAATACCGTCATATAGTACCGATAATACCGTCATATAGTACTGATAATACCGTCCTATAGTACCGATAATACCGTTATATAGTACTGATAATACCGTCATATAGTACTGATCCTACCGTCCTATAGTACTGATAATACCGTCCTATAGTACTGATAATACCATCATATAGTACTGATAATACCGTCCTATAGTACTGATAATACCGTCATATAGTACTGATAATACCGTCATATAGTACTGATCCTACCGTCATATAGTACCGATAATACCGTCATATAGTACTGATAATACCGTCATATAGTACTGATAATACCGTCATATAGTACTGATAATACCGTCATATAGTACTGATCCAACCGTCATATAGTACCGATAATACCGTCATATAGTACCGATAATACCGTCATATAGTACCGATAATACCGTCATATAGTACCGATAATACCGTCATATAGTACCGATAATACCGTCATATAGTACTGATAATACCGTCATATAGTACTGATCCTACCGTCCTATAGTACTGATAATACCGTCCTATAGTACTGATAATACCATCATATAGTACTGATAATACCGTCCTATAGTACTGATAATACCGTCATATAGTACTGATAATACCGTCATATAGTACTGATCCTACCGTCATATAGTACCGATAATACCGTCATATAGTACTGATAATACCGTCATATAGTACTGATAATACCGTCATATAGTACTGATAATACCGTCATATAGTACTGATCCTACCGTCATATAGTACCGATAATACCGTCATATAGTACTGATAATACCGTCATATAGTACTGATAATACCGTCATATAGTACTGATAATACCGTCATATAGTACTGATCCTACCGTCATATAGTACCGATAATACCGTCATATAGTACCGATAATACCGTCATATAGTACCGATAATACCGTCATATAGTACCGATAATATCGTCATATAGTACCGATAATACCGTCATATAGTACCGATAATACCGTCATATAGTACCGATAATACCGTCATATAGTACCGATAATACCGTCATATAGTACCGATAATACCGTCATATAGTACCGATAATACCGTCATATAGTACTGATAATACCGTCATATAGTACTGATCCTACCGTCCTATAGTACTGATAATACCGTCCTATAGTACTGATAATACCGTCATATAGTACTGATCCTACCGTCATATAGTACCGATAATACCGTCATATAGTACCGATAATACCGTCATATAGTACTGATAATACCGTCATATAGTACTGATAATACCGTCATATAGTACTGATCCAACCGTCATATAGTACCGATAATACCGTCATATAGTACCGATAATATCGTCATATAGTACCGATAATACCGTCATATAGTACCGATAATACCGTCATATAGTACCGATAATACCGTCATATAGTACCGATAATACCGTCATATAGTACCGATAATACCGTCATATAGTACCGATAATACCGTCATATAGTACCGATAATACCGTCATATAGTACTGATAATACCGTCCTATAGTACCGATAATACCGTCATATAGTACTGATAATACCGTCATATAGTACCGATAATACCGTCATATAGTACTGATCCAACCGTCATATAGTACCGATAATACCGTCATATAGTACCGATAATATCGTCATATAGTACCGATAATACCGTCATATAGTACTGATAATACCGTCATATAGTACCGATAATACCGTCATATAGTACCGATAATACCGTCATATAGTACCGATAATACCGTCATATAGTACCGATAATACCGTCATATAGTACCGATAATACCGTCCTATAGTACCGATAATACCGTCATATAGTACTGATAATACCGTCATATAGTACCGATAATACCGTCATATAGTACCAATAATACCGTCATATAGTACCGATAATACCGTCATATAGTACCGATAATACCGTCATATAGTACCGATAATACCGTCATATAGTACCGATAATACCGTCATATAGTACCGATAATACCGTCATATAGTACTGATAATACCGTCCTATAGTACCGATAATACCGTTATATAGTACTGATAATACCGTCATATAGTACTGATCCTACCGTCCTATAGTACTGATAATACCGTCCTATAGTACTGATAATACCATCATATAGTACTGATAATACCGTCCTATAGTACTGATAATACCGTCATATAGTACTGATAATACCGTCATATAGTACCGATCCAACCGTCATATAGTACCGATAATACCGTCATATAGTACCGATAATATCGTCATATAGTACCGATAATACCGTCATATAGTACTGATAATACCGTCATATAGTACCAATAATATCGTCATATAGTACTGATAATACCGTCATATAGTACCGATAATACCGTCATATAGTACTGATAATACCGTCATATAGTACTGATCCTACCGTCCTATAGTACTGATAATACCGTCCTATAGTACTGATAATACCGTCATATAGTACTGATCCTACCGTCATATAGTACCGATAATACCGTCATATAGTACCGATAATACCGTCATATAGTACTGATAATACCGTCATATAGTACTGATAATACCGTCATATAGTACTGATCCTACCGTCATATAGTACCGATAATACCGTCATATAGTACCGATAATACCGTCATATAGTACTGATAATACCGTCATATAGTACCGATAATACCGTCATATAGTACCGATAATACCGTCATATAGTACTGATAATACCGTCATATAGTACCGATAATACCGTCATATAGTACCGATAATACCGTCATATAGTACTGATAATACCGTCATATAGTACTGATCCTACCGTCCTATAGTACTGATAATACCGTCCTATAGTACTGATAATACCGTCATATAGTACTGATAATACCGTCCTATAGTACTGATAATACCGTCATATAGTACTGATCCTACCGTCATATAGTACCGATAATACCGTCATATAGTACCGATAATACCGTCATATAGTACCGATAATACCGTCATATAGTACCGATAATACCGTCATATAGTACCGATAATACCGTCATATAGTACTGATAATACCGTCATATAGTACTGATCCTACCGTCCTATAGTACTGATAATACCGTCCTATAGTACTGATAATACCATCATATAGTACTGATAATACCGTCCTATAGTACTGATAATACCGTCATATAGTACTGATAATACCGTCATATAGTACTGATCCTACCGTCATATAGTACCGATAATACCGTCATATAGTACCGATAATACCGTCATATAGTACCGATAATACCGTCATATAGTACTGATAATACCGTCATATAGTACTGATCCTACCGTCATATAGTACCGATAATACCGTCATATAGTACCGATAATACCGTCATATAGTACTGATAATACCGTCATATAGTACTGATAATACCGTCATATAGTACTGATCCTACCGTCATATAGTACCGATAATACCGTCATATAGTACCGATAATACCGTCATATAGTACCGATAATACCGTCATATAGTACCGATAATATCGTCATATAGTACCGATAATACCGTCATATAGTACCGATAATACCGTCATATAGTACCGATAATACCGTCATATAGTACCGATAATACCGTCATATAGTACCGATAATACCGTCATATAGTACCGATAATACCGTCATATAGTACCGATAATACCGTCATATAGTACTGATCCTACCGTCCTATAGTACTGATAATACCGTCCTATAGTACTGATAATACCGTCATATAGTACTGATCCTACCGTCATATAGTACCGATAATACCGTCATATAGTACCGATAATACCGTCATATAGTACTGATAATACCGTCATATAGTACTGATAATACCGTCATATAGTACTGATCCAACCGTCATATAGTACCGATAATACCGTCATATAGTACTGATAATACCGTCATATAGTACCGATAATATCGTCATATAGTACCGATAATACCGTCATATAGTACTGATAATACCGTCATATAGTACCGATAATACCGTCATATAGTACCGATAATACCGTCATATAGTACCGATAATACCGTCATATAGTACTGATAATACCGTCCTATAGTACCGATAATACCGTCATATAGTACTGATAATACCGTCATATAGTACCGATAATACAGTCATATAGTACCAATAATACCGTCATATAGTACCGATAATACCGTCATATAGTACCGATAATACCGTCATATAGTACCGATAATACCGTCATATAGTACCGATAATACCGTCATATAGTACCGATAATACCGTCATATAGTACTGATAATACCGTCCTATAGTACCGATAATACCGTTATATAGTACTGATCCTACCGTCATATAGTACTGATAATATCGTCCTATAGTACTGATAATACTGTCCTATAGTACTGATAATACCGTCATATAGTACTGATAATACCGTCATATAGTACCGATAATACCGTCATATAGTACTGATAATACCATCATATAGTACTGATAATACCGTCATATAGTACCAATAATACCGTCATATAGTACTGATAATACCGTCATATAGTATTGATCCTACCATCATATAGTACTGATAATACCGTCATATAGTACTGATAATACCGTCATATAGTACTGATAATACCGTCATATAGTACTGATAATACCATCCTATAGTACTGATAATACCGTCATATAGTACTGATAATACCGTCATATAGTACTGATCCTACCGTCATATAGTACCGATTGTACTGTCACATGGTACTGATAATACCATCATATAGTACCAATTCTACCATCATATAGTACTCATCCTACAGTCATTTAGTACAGATCCTACAGTCATATAATACTGATTCTACCGTCATATAGTGCTGATCCTACCAACATATAGTACTGATCATACCGCCATATAGTACTCTGTTCCTTATGTCCAAAATAGCTTATTCTGTATTCAAATGTATTGTTAATTGAAAAGAGATAGATATATATGGATATAAATAGATAGATAGATAGATAGATAGATAGATAGAGAGAGAGATAGATAGGAGATAGATAGATAGATAGATAGATAGATAGATAGGAGATAGATAGATAGATAGATAGAGAGATAGGAGATAGATAGATAGATAGATAGATAGATAGATAGATAGAAAGATAGATGATAGATAGATAATAGGAGATAGATAGATAGATAGATAGATAGATAGATAGATAGATAGAAGATAGATAGATAATATGAGATAGATAGATAGATAGATAGATAGATAGATAGGAGATAGATAGATAGATAGATAGATAGATAGATAGTAGATAGATAGATAGGAGATAGATAGATAGATAGATAGATAGATAGATAGATAGATAGGAGATAGATAGATAGATAGATAGATAGATAGATAGATAGGAGATAGATAGATAGATAGATAGATAGGAGATAGATAGATAGATAGATAGATAGATAGGAGATAGATAGATAGATAGATAGGAGATAAATAGATAGATAGATAGGAGATAGATAGATAGATAGATAGATAGATAGATAGATAGATAGGAGATAGATAGATAGATAGATAGATAGGAGATAGATAGATAGATAAATAGATAGATAGATAGATAGATAGATAGATAGGAGATAGATAGATAGATAGATAGATAGATAGGAGATAGATAGATAGATAGATAGATAGATAGATAAATAGATAGATAGGAGATAGATAGATAGATAGATAGATAGGAGATAGATAGATAGATAGATAGATAGATAGATAGATAGATAGGAGATAGATAGATAGATAGATAGGAGATAGATAGATAGGTAGATAGATAGATAGATAGGAGATAGATAGATAGATAGATAGATAGATAGATAGATAGATAGATAGATAGATAGATAGGAGATAGATAGTAGATAGATAGGAGATAGATAGATAGGAGATAGATAGATAGATAGATAGATAGATAGATAGGAGATAGATAGATAGGAGATAGATAGATAGATGATAGATAGATAGATAGGAGATAGATAGATAGATAGATAGATAGAAGATAGATAGATAGGAGATAGATAGATAGATAGATAGGAGATAGATAGATAGATAGATAGATAGATAGATAGATAGATAGGAGATAGATAGATAGATATATAGATAGAGAGATAGGAGATAGATAGATATATAGATAGATAGATAGATAGGAGATAGATAGATAGATAGATAGATAGATAGGAGATAGATAGATAGATAGAAGATAGATAGATAGATAGATAGATATATAGATAGGAGATAGATAGATAGATAGATAGATAGATAGATAGATAGATAGGAGATAGATAGATAGATAGATAGATAGATAGGAGATAGATAGATATATAGATAGGAGATAGATAGATAGATAGATAGATAGATAGGAGATAGATACATAGATAGATAGATAGATAGATAGATAGATAGATAGATAGATAGGAGATAGATAGATAGATAGATAGATAGATAGATAGATAGGAGATAGATAGGTAGATAGATAGATAGATAGATAGGAGATAGATAGATAGATAGATAGATAGGAGATAGATAGATATATAGATAGATAGGAGATAGATAGATAGATAGATAGATAGGAGATAGATAGATAGATAGGAGATAGATAGATAGATAGATAGATAGATAGATAGATAGATAGATAGATACATAGATAGGAGATAGATAGATAGATAGATAGATAGATAGGAGATAGATAGATAGGTAGATAGATAGATAGATAGGAGATAGATAGATAGATATATAGATAGATAGATAGGAGATAGATAGATAGATAGATAGATAGATAGATAGGAGATAGATAGATAGGAGATAGATAGATAGATAGATAGATAGGAGATAGATAGATAGATAGGAGATAGATAGATAGATAGATATATAGATAGAGAGATAGGAGATACATAGATAGGAGATAGATAGATAGATAGATAGATAGATAGATAGATAGATAGATAGATAGGAGATAGATAGATAGATAGGAGATAGATAGATAGATAGATAGATAGGAGATAGATAGATAGATAGATAGATAGATAGATAGATAGGAGATAGATAGATAGATAGATAGATAGATAGATAGATAGATAGGAGATAGATAGATATATAGATAGATAGATAGATAGGAGATAGATAGATAGATAGATAGATAGGAGATAGATAGATAGGAGATAGATAGATAGATAGATAGATAGATAGATAGATAGATAGATAGATAGGAGATAGATAGATATATAGATAGATAGGAGATAGGAGATAGATAGGAGATAGATAGATAGATAGATAGATAGATAGATAGATATATAGATAGATAGATAGGAGATAGATAGATAGATAGATAGATAGATAGATAGATAGATAGGAGATAGATAGATAGATAGATAGATAGATAGATAGATAGGAGATAGATAGATAGGTAGATAGATAGATAGATAGGAGATAGATAGATAGATAGATAGATATATAGATAGATAGATAGGAGATAGATAGATAGATAGATAGGAGATAGATAGATAGGTAGATAGATAGATATATAGATAGATAGATAGGAGATAGATAGATAGATAGATAGATAGATAGATAGATAGATAGGAGATAGATAGATAGGAGATAGATAGATAGATAGATAGATAGGAGATAGATAGATAGATAGATAGATAGATAGATAGATAGATAGATAGGAGATAGATAGATAGATAGATAGATAGGAGATAGATAGATAGATAGATAGATAGATAGGAGATAGATAGATAGATAGATAGGAGATAGATAGATAGATAGATAGATAGGAGATAGATAGATAGATAGATAGGAGATAGATAGATAGATAGATAGATAGATAGATAGATAGATAGGAGATAGATAGATAGGAGATAGATAGATAGATAGGAGATAGATAGATAGATAGATAGATAGATAGGAGATAGATAGATAGGAGATAGATAGATAGATAGATAGATAGATAGATAGGAGATAGATAGATAGATAGATAGATAGATAGATAGGAGATAGATAGATAGATAGATAGATAGATATACAGATAGAGAGATAGGAGATAGATATATAGATAGATAGATAGATAGATAGATAGATAGGAGATAGATAGATAGGAGATAGATAGATAGATAGATAGGAGATAGATAGATAGATAGATAGATAGATAGATAGGAGATAGATAGATAGATAGATAGATAGATAGATAGATAGATAGATATACAGATAGAGAGATAGGAGATAGATATATAGATAGATAGATAGATAGATAGATAGATAGGAGATAGATAGATAGATAGATAGATAGGAGATAGATAGATAGATAGATAGATAGATAGATAGATAGGAGATAGATAGATAGATAGATAGATAGATAGATAGATAGGAGATAGATAGATAGATAGATAGATAGGAGATAGATAGATAGATAGATAGGAGATAGATAGATAGATAGATAGATAGATAGATAGGAGATAGATAGATAGATAGATAGGAGATAGATAGATAGATAGATAGATAGATAGATAGATAGGAGATAGATAGATAGGAGATAGATAGATAGATAGATAGATAGGAGATAGATAGATAGATAGATAGATAGATAGATAGATAGGAGATAGATAGATAGATAGATAGATAGATAGATAGATAGATAGGAGATAGATAGATAGATAGATAGATAGGAGATAGATAGATAGATAGATAGATAGGAGATAGATAGATAGATAGATAGATAGGAGATAGATAGATAGATAGATAGATAGATAGATAGGAGATAGATAGATAGGAGATAGATAGATAGATAGATAGATAGATAGATAGATAGGAGATAGATAGATAGATAGATAGATAGATAGATAGGAGATAGATAGATAGATAGATAGATAGATATACAGATAGAGAGATAGGAGATAGATATATAGATAGATAGATAGATAGATAGATAGATAGATAGATAGATAGGAGATAGATAGATAGATAGGAGATAGATAGATAGATAGATAGATAGGAGATAGATAGATAGATAGATAGATAGGAGATAGATAGATAGATAGATAGATAGATAGATAGATAGGAGATAGATAGATAGATAGATAGGAGATAGATAGATAGGTAGATAGATAGATAGATAGGAGATAGATAGATAGATAGATAGATAGATAGATAGATAGGAGATAGATAGTAGATAGATAGGAGATAGATAGATAGGAGATAGATAGATAGATAGATAGATAGATAGATAGATAGGAGATAGATAGATAGGAGATAGATAGATAGATGATAGATAGATAGATAGGAGATAGATAGATAGATAGATAGATAGAAGATAGATAGATAGGAGATAGATAGATAGATAGATAGGAGATAGATAGATAGATAGATAGATAGATAGATAGATAGATAGATAGGAGATAGATAGATAGATATATAGATAGAGAGATAGGAGATAGATAGATATATAGATAGATAGATAGATAGGAGATAGATAGATAGATAGATAGATAGATAGGAGATAGATAGATAGATAGAAGATAGATAGATAGATAGATAGATATATAGATAGGAGATAGATAGATAGATAGATAGATAGATAGATAGGAGATAGATAGATAGATAGATAGATAGATAGATAGGAGATAGATAGATATATAGATAGGAGATAGATAGATAGATAGATAGATAGGAGATAGATACATAGATAGATAGATAGATAGATAGATAGATAGATAGGAGATAGATAGATAGATAGATAGATAGGAGATAGATAGGTAGATAGATAGATAGATAGATAGGAGATAGATAGATAGATAGATAGATAGGAGATAGATAGATATATAGATAGATAGGAGATAGATAGATAGATAGATAGATAGGAGATAGATAGATAGATAGGAGATAGATAGATAGATAGATAGATAGATAGATAGATAGATAGATAGATACATAGATAGGAGATAGATAGATAGATAGATAGATAGATAGATAGGAGATAGATAGATAGGTAGATAGATAGATAGATAGGAGATAGATAGATAGATATATAGATAGATAGATAGGAGATAGATAGATAGATAGATAGATAGATAGGAGATAGATAGATAGGAGATAGATAGATAGATAGATAGATAGATAGATAGATAGGAGATAGATAGATAGATAGGAGATAGATAGATAGATATATAGATAGAGAGATAGGAGATAGATAGATAGGAGATAGATAGATAGATAGATAGATAGATAGATAGGAGATAGATAGATAGATAGGAGATAGATAGATAGATAGATAGATAGGAGATAGATAGATAGATAGATAGATAGATAGATAGATAGGAGATAGATAGATAGATAGATAGATAGATAGATAGATAGGAGATAGATAGATATATAGATAGATAGATAGATAGGAGATAGATAGATAGATAGATAGATAGGAGATAGATAGATAGGAGATAGATAGATAGATAGATAGATAGATAGATAGATAGGAGATAGATAGATATATAGATAGATAGGAGATAGGAGATAGATAGGAGATAGATAGATAGATAGATAGATAGATAGATAGGTAGATAGATATATAGATAGATAGATAGGAGATAGATAGATAGATAGATAGATAGATAGGAGATAGATAGATAGATAGATAGATAGATAGATAGATAGGAGATAGATAGATAGGTAGATAGATAGATAGATAGGAGATAGATAGATAGATAGATAGATATATAGATAGATAGATAGGAGATAGATAGATAGATAGATAGGAGATAGATAGATAGGTAGATAGATAGATATATAGATAGATAGATAGGAGATAGATAGATAGATAGATAGATAGATAGATAGGAGATAGATAGATAGGAGATAGATAGATAGATAGATAGATAGGAGATAGATAGATAGATAGATAGATAGATAGATAGATAGATAGATAGATAGGAGATAGATAGATAGATAGATAGATAGGAGATAGATAGATAGATAGATAGATAGATAGGAGATAGATAGATAGATAGATAGGAGATAGATAGATAGATAGATAGATAGGAGATAGATAGATAGATAGATAGGAGATAGATAGATAGATAGATAGATAGATAGATAGATAGATAGATAGGAGATAGATAGATAGGAGATAGATAGATAGATAGGAGATAGATAGATAGATAGATAGATAGGAGATAGATAGATAGGAGATAGATAGATAGATAGATAGATAGATAGATAGATAGATAGGAGATAGATAGATAGATAGATAGATAGATAGATAGGAGATAGATAGATAGATAGATAGATAGATATACAGATAGAGAGATAGGAGATAGATATATAGATAGATAGATAGATAGATAGATAGATAGGAGATAGATAGATAGGAGATAGATAGATAGATAGATAGGAGATAGATAGATAGATAGATAGATAGATAGATAGATAGATAGATAGGAGATAGATAGATAGATAGATAGATAGATAGATATACAGATAGAGAGATAGGAGATAGATATATAGATAGATAGATAGATAGATAGGAGATAGATAGATAGATAGATAGATAGGAGATAGATAGATAGATAGATAGATAGATAGATAGGAGATAGATAGATAGATAGATAGATAGATAGATAGGAGATAGATAGATAGATAGATAGATAGATAGGAGATAGATAGATAGATAGATAGGAGATAGATAGATAGATAGATAGATAGGAGATAGATAGATAGATAGATAGGAGATAGATAGATAGATAGATAGATAGATAGATAGATAGATAGGAGATAGATAGATAGGAGATAGATAGATAGATAGATAGATAGGAGATAGATAGATAGATAGATAGATAGATAGGAGATAGATAGATAGATAGATAGATAGATAGATAGATAGGAGATAGATAGATAGATAGATAGATAGGAGATAGATAGATAGATAGATAGATAGGAGATAGATAGATAGATAGATAGATAGGAGATAGATAGATAGATAGATAGATAGATAGGAGATAGATAGATAGGAGATAGATAGATAGATAGATAGATAGATAGATAGATAGATAGGAGATAGATAGATAGATAGATAGATAGATAGATAGGAGATAGATAGATAGATAGATAGATAGATATACAGATAGAGAGATAGGAGATAGATATATAGATAGATAGATAGATAGATAGATAGATAGATAGGAGATAGATAGATAGATAGGAGATAGATAGATAGATAGATAGATAGATAGATAGGAGATAGATAGATAGATAGATAGATAGGAGATAGATAGATAGATAGATAGATAGATAGATAGATAGATATACAGATAGAGAGATAGGAGATAGATATATAGATAGATAGATAGATAGATAGATAGGAGATAGATAGATAGATAGATAGATAGGAGATAGATAGATAGATAGATAGATAGGAGATAGACAGATAGATAGATAGATAGATAGGAGATAGATAGATAGATAGATAGATAGATAGATAGGAGATAGATAGATAGATAGATAGGAGATAGATAGATAGATAGATAGATAGATAGATAGGAGATAGATAGATAGATAGATAGATAGATAGGAGATAGATAGATAGATAGATAGATAGATAGGAGATAGATAGGAGATAGATAGATAGATAGGAGATAGATAGATAGATAGATAGATAGGAGATAGATAGATAGATAGATAGATAGATAGGAGATAGATAGATAGATAGATAGATAGATAGATAGATACATAGATAGGAGATAGATAGATAGATAGATAGATAGGAGATAGATAGATAGATAGATAGATAGATAGATAGATAGGAGATAGATAGATAGATAGATAGATAGATAGATAGATAGATAGGAGATAGATAGTAGATAGATAGGAGATAGATAGATAGGAGATAGATAGATAGATAGATAGATAGATAGATAGATAGGAGATAGATAGATAGGAGATAGATAGATAGATAGATAGATAGATAGATAGATAGATGATAGATAGATAGGAGATAGATAGATAGGAGATAGATAGATAGATAGATAGGAGATAGATAGATAGATAGATAGATAGATAGATAGATAGGAGATAGATAGATAGATATATAGATAGAGAGATAGGAGATAGATAGATATATAGATAGATAGATAGATAGATAGGAGATAGATAGATAGATAGATAGATAGATAGGAGATAGATAGATAGATAGAAGATAGATAGATAGATAGATAGATAGATAGGAGATAGATAGATAGATAGATAGATAGATAGATAGATAGGAGATAGATAGATAGGAGATAGATAGATAGATAGGAGATAGATAGATAGATAGATAGATAGATAGGAGATAGATAGATAGATAGGAGATAGATAGATAGATAGATAGATAGGAGATAGATAGATAGATAGATAGATAGGAGATAGATAGATAGATAGATAGGAGATAGATAGATAGATAGATAGATAGATAGGAGATAGATAGATAGATAGATAGATAGGAGATAGATAGATAGATAGATAGGAGATAGATAGATAGATAGATAGATAGATAGGAGATAGATAGATAGATAGATAGATAGATAGGAGATAGATAGATAGATAGATAGATAGATAGATAGATAGATAGGAGATAGATAGATAGATAGATAGATAGGAGATAGATAGATAGATAGATAGATACATAGATAGGAGATAGATAGATAGATAGATAGATAGGAGATAGATAGATAGATAGATAGGAGATAGATAGATAGATAGATAGATAGATAGGAGATAGATAGATAGATAGATAGATAGGAGATAGATAGATAGATAGATAGATAGATAGGAGATAGATAGATAGATAGATAGATAGGAGATAGATAGATAGATAGATAGATAGATAGGAGATAGATAGATAGATAGATAGATAGATAGGAGATAGATAGATAGATAGGAGATAGATAGATAGATAGATAGATAGGAGATAGATAGATAGATAGATAGATAGGAGATAGATAGATAGATAGATAGATAGGAGATAGATAGATAGATAGATAGGAGATAGATAGATAGATAGGAGATAGATAGATAGATAGATAGATAGATAGATAGGAGATAGATAGATAGATAGATAGGAGATAGATAGATAGATAGATAGATAGGAGATAGATAGATAGGAGATAGATAGATAGATAGATAGATAGATAGATAGATAGATAGATAGGAGATAGATAGATAGATAGATAGATAGATAGATAGGAGATAGATAGATAGATAGATAGATAGATAGATAGGAGATAGATAGATAGATAGATAGATAGATAGATAGGAGATAGATAGATAGATAGATAGGAGATAGATAGATAGATAGATAGATAGATAGATAGGAGATAGATAGATAGATAGGAGATAGATAGATAGATAGATAGATAGATAGATAGGAGATAGATAGATAGATAGGAGATAGATAGATAGATAGATAGATAGATAGATAGATAGATAGATAGGAGATAGATAGATAGATAGATAGATAGGAGATAGATAGATAGATAGATAGATAGGAGATAGATAGATAGATAGATAGGAGATAGATAGATAGATAGGAGATAGATAGATAGATAGATAGATAGGAGATAGATAGATAGATAGATAGATAGATAGATAGATAGATAGGAGATAGATAGATAGATAGATAGATAGATAGATAGATAGGAGATAGATAGATAGGAGATAGATAGATAGATAGATAGATAGATAGATAGATAGGAGATAGATAGATAGATAGGAGATAGATAGATAGATAGATAGATAGATAGGAGATAGATAGATAGATAGATAGGAGATAGATAGATAGATAGATAGATAGGAGATAGATAGATAGATAGATAGATAGATAGATAGGAGATAGATAGATAGATAGATAGATAGGAGATAGATAGATAGATAGATAGATAGGAGATAGATAGATAGGAGATAGATAGATAGATAGATAGATAGATAGATAGATAGGAGGGAGATAGATAGATAGATAGATAGATAGATAGGAGATAGATAGATAGATAGATAGATAGGAGATAGATAGATAGATAGATAGGAGATAGATAGATAGATAGGAGATAGATAGATAGATAGATAGATAGATAGATAGATAGATAGATAGATAGATAGGAGATAGATAGATAGATAGATAGATAGATAGATAGATAGATAGGAGATAGATAGATAGATAGATAGATAGATAGGAGATAGATAGATAGATAGATAGATAGATAGATAGATAGATAGGAGATAGATAGATAGATAGATAGATAGATAGGAGATAGATAGATAGATAGATAGATAGATAGATAGGAGATAGATAGATAGATAGATAGATAGATAGGAGATAGATAGATAGATAGATAGATAGATAGATAGGAGATAGATAGATAGATAGATAGATAGATAGATAGATAGGAGATAGATAGATAGATAGATAGATAGGAGATAGATAGATAGATAGATAGGAGATAGATAGATAGATAGATAGATAGATAGATAGATAGATAGGAGATAGATAGATAGATAGATAGATAGATAGGAGATAGATAGATAGATAGATAGATAGGAGATAGATAGATAGATAGATAGATAGGAGATAGATAGATAGATAGATAGATAGATAGATAGATAGATGATAGATAGATAGATAGATAGATAGGAGATAGATAGATAGATAGATAGATAGATAGATAGATAGGAGATAGATAGATAGATAGATAGATAGATAGATAGATAGATAGATAGGAGATAGATAGATAGATAGATAGATAGGAGATAGATAGATAGATAGATAGATAGGAGATAGATAGATAGATAGATAGATAGATAGGAGATAGATAGATAGATAGATAGATAACTTATTCTCATAAAGCTAATGCTAATCCTATGGCCCTGACTCCTTGGTGTTGTATTGACTTTGGTGAACCCAGTGACGTTCTCCATGGTAACCGACCACGTAGTCACTGCTATTACTCGGTAGTTCCGGCTCCTCTCGGTGCATTCGGGGAGGGGGAGGGGAGGGGGATCATCAGGTTTATCTGTTATGGTTCGGCTCAATACAGTCAGTGGCGTGTGATGGGCGAGGATGTGACCTATCGGGGGGCCGCCAGACGTGTTATTGGGAAAACATTCAACCTTTAATTATTATTATTTTTATATAGATGATGAGCCCCATATAGATAGGGATATAGATAGAGATATATATATATAGGGATATAGATAGAGATAAAGATAGAGATGTATATATATAGGGATATAGATAGGGATATAGATAGGGATATAGATAGGGATATACAGTATATAGGGATATAGATAGGGATATAGATAGGGATATACAGTATATAGGGATATAGATAGGGATATAGATAGGGATATATAGATAGGGATATAGATAGGGATATATAGATAGGGATATAGATAGGGATATAGATAGGGATATACAGTATATAGGGATATATGATATAGGGATCACAATGTACATTTATTTCCCTACCAGTATGTCTTTGTAGAATGAGAGGAAATCCATGCAAACATGGGGAGAACATACAAACTCCTTGAAGATGTTGTTCCTGGCGTGATTCGAACCCAGGACTCCAGCGCTGCAAGCACTGGACGCCATAATTCTGATGCGTTGCGCACTCTTCACCTAAGGTTTCTTCTGCTGAGACCTTCTCCTCCCGAGACGGTGTAAGACCCGTGTCATTAGCGCTCCGGCTACTATTACCTTTCCTTAAATAAAGAATAGAAATAAAAGCTTGAGTTTTATCTGCGAGTAAACATATTTAACCGCCGCGCGATCCGTGTTCTGCCGTTTGACCTTTTACACGGTGTGAATAGAAATCAGCCGGCGCGGGTTCATTACCGGGAAGGAGATGTTGTAAGTTCCCAGTAACATTGATGAGCACTTTGGAAATCTGAAGCTTAAGGTCCAATGATCCGTAACCTTCCCGTACCGCCGCGTCCGCCTCTGTGCCCATCAGCGGGGCGAACCTGTCAGATGGTGAAGTGGTTAATTGGGAGCCCCTGCGTTCTGTACGGGCTTCTGTCTCCCTTCTCCTTATTGCGACTTGTAATACAAGTCAGTCTCGTGTTCGCCGCGCGGGGAATAAAAGTCAGGATTCTTTAATAATCCTCCGTAATTGTGCACGGGGGAATATTGACAGGATAGACCCTACAGCGAGCCAGTCATACGAAATCATCTCTGTAGTCCATGAGGAAGGAACGTGTGCGGGGATGGTTTGCAACTCTTAAAGGAACATTCCATTTCCAGACTGTCTAATTAAAGACCCTAAAGGGGCGGAGCATGACACAGATTTGCCATTTGGTATACCTTGAATTCTTCTATGCACAACACTGCCTCTCTAGTGCCACCTACTGGATAACTACAGAGGAGGGTAAGTAAGAATAATCTGCACTGATGATGGGGAAGAGCCCCGAAACAGCTGCAGGGGAACTCTAAGGGAACAGGAAGAGGGGAGTATCATTTTTATTTTCTTGCATTTAACTTTTTGGGGTCCACAAAGGGACAATAATGGTTGCTTCCCACTGTCTCATATTCAGCAGGACATTTCCCAAATTTGAGTGCTGTTGTGCAGTCCAGGGGTTTCTGCTATGTCCAGGATTCAGCTGTATCTGCAATCGGCGACTTGGACTCGAGAAGACACAATGTAGTGACCTCCATGCAGCATGGCGATGAGAGAGAAGAGCGGTTCTGGTGGGTACTCATTTTTTTTCTTGCATTTTATTGTATTAGGGCTACAAGCTGACATTATAATGATGGGGGGGGGGGCACAAGGAGGAGGCATTATATATTGTGAGAGGACATTAAAAAGTGTAGGCCACAAGGAGAATTATAATGTGTGGGGGGCACAGTGACAAGACATTATACTTTGTGAGTGCCACAAGGAGATGTAATGTGGGTCAACCATTATACGTTATTCACCATAGGAACTGCAGGACCCCTTTCTAAAGGAACACAAGACTCCCCTTTCTAAATAGCAACATTAAATAGGACGGCATTAATATTTGTTCTCGGGCCCCTTCTCCTCTGTATTTGGGATGTAAAACTCCTACAGTTATAGAGAACCAGACTTCCCTATAGATCCCTACTGTAGGATCAGTGTAATATATTCCCCAGGAGGCCCATTTATTACCCCCAATGCAAAGTATATAATAAATATCGGGCCTTCTCCTGTATAATATTGGCGTCACCCTATACGGCCCCTCACTCCCTAGGGCACAGGAGCGGTTCTATCTCTGTATCCCCTCCTGTATAATATTGGCGTCATCCTATACGGCCCCTCACTCCCTAGGCCACAGGTACGTTCCTATCTCTGTATCCCTCCTGTATAATATTGGCGTCATCCTATATGGCCCCCTCACTCCCTAGGGCACAGGTATGTTCCTATTTCTGTATCCCCTCCTGTATGATATTGGAGTCACCCTATATGGCACCTCACTCCCTAGGGCACAGGCGCGGTTCTATCTCTGTATCCCCCCTGTATAATATTGGCGTCATCCTATACGGCCCCCTCACTCCCTAGGGCACAGGTGCGGTTCTATCTCTGTATACCCCCTGTATAATATTGGCGTCATCCTATACGGCCCCCTCACTCCCTAGGGCACAGGCGCGGTTCTATCTCTGTATCCCCTCCTGTATAATATTGGCGTCACCCTATATGGCCCCCTCACTCCCTAGGGCACAGGCGCGGTTCTATCTCTGTATCCCCCCTGTATAATATTGGCGTCATCCTATACGGCCCCCTCACTCCCTAGGGCACAGACGCGGTTCTATCTCTGTATCCCCCCTGTATAATATTGGCGTCATCCTATATGGCCCCCTCACTCCTTAGGGCACAGGCGCGGTTCTATTTCTGTATCCCCCCTGTATAATATTGGCGTCACCCTATTTGGACCCCTCACTCCCTAGGGCACAGGCGCGGTTCTATCTCTGTATCCCCCCTGTATAATATTGGCGTCATCCTATACGGCCCCCTCACTCCCTAGGGCACAGACGCGGTTCTATCTCTGTATCCCCCCTGTATAATATTGGCGTCATCCTATACGGCCCCCTCACTCCCTAGGGCACAGGCACGGTTCTATCTCTGTATCCCCCCTGTATAATATTGGCATCACCCTATACGGCCCCCTCACTCCCTAGGGCACAGGCGCGGTTCTATCTCTGTATCCCCCCTGTATAATATTGGCGTCATCCTATACGGCCCCCTCACTCCCTAGGGCACAGACGCGGTTCTATCTCTGTATCCCCCCTGTATAATATTGGCGTCATCCTATATGGCCCCCTCACTCCCTAGGGCACAGGCGCGGTTCTATCTCTGTATACCCCCTGTATAATATTGGCGTCACCCTATACGGCCCCCTCACTCCCTAGGGCACAGGCGCGGTTCTATCTCTGTATCCCCCCTGTATAATATTGGCGTCATCCTATACGGCCCCCTCACTCCCTAGGGCACAGACGCGGTTCTATCTCTGTATCCCCTCCTGTATAATATTAGCGTCATCCTATATGGCCCCCTCACTCCCTAGGGCACAGGCGCGGTTCTATCTCTGTATCCCCCCTGTATAATATTGGCGTCACCCTATTTGGCCCCCTCACTCCCTAGGGCACAGGCGCGGTTCTATCTCTGTATCCCCCCTGTATAATATTGGCGTCATCCTATACGGCCCCCTCACTCCCTAGGGCACAGACGCGGTTCTATCTCTGTATCCCCCCTGTATAATATTGGCGTCATCCTATACGGCCCCCTCACTCCCTAGGGCACAGGCACGGTTCTATCTCTGTATCCCCCCTGTATAATATTGGCATCACCCTATACGGCCCCCTCACTCCCTAGGGCACAGGCGCGGTTCTATCTCTGTATCCCCTCCTGTATAATATTGGCGTCATCCTATACGGCCCCTCACTCCCTAGGCCACAGGCGCGGTTCTATCTCTGTATCCCCTCCTGTATAATATTGGCATCACCCTATACGGCCCCCTCACTCCCTAGGGCACAGGCGCGGTTCTATCTCTGTATCCCCTCCTGTATAATATTGGCATCACCCTATACGGCCCCCTCACTCCCTAGGGCACAGGCGCGGTTCTATCTCTGTATCCCCTCCTGTATAATATTGGCATCACCCTATACGGCCCCCTCACTCCCTAGGGCACAGGCGCGGTTCTATCTCTGTATCCCCCCTGTATAATATTGGCGTCATCCTATACGGCCCCCTCACTCCCTAGGGCACAGACGCGGTTCTATCTCTGTATCCCCCCTGTATAATATTGGCGTCATCCTATACGGCCCCCTCACTCCCTAGGGCACAGGCACGGTTCTATCTCTGTATCCCCCCTGTATAATATTGGCATCACCCTATACGGCCCCCTCACTCCCTAGGGCACAGGCGCGGTTCTATCTCTGTATCCCCTCCTGTATAATATTGGCGTCATCCTATACGGCCCCTCACTCCCTAGGCCACAGGCGCGGTTCTATCTCTGTATCCCCTCCTGTATAATATTGGCATCACCCTATATGGCCCCCTCACTCCCTAGGGCACAGGCGCGGTTCTATCTCTGTATCCCCTCCTGTATAATATTGGCATCACCCTATACGGCCCCCTCACTCCCTAGGGCACAGGCGCGGTTCTATCTCTGTATCCCCTCCTGTATAATATTGGCATCACCCTATACGGCCCCCTCACTCCCTAGGGCACAGGCGCGGTTCTATCTCTGTATCCCCTCCTGTATAATATTGGCGTCACCCTATACGGCCCCCTCACTTCCTAGGGCACAGGCGCGGTTCTATCTCTGTATCCCCTCCTGTATAATATTGGCGTCACCCTATACGGCCCCCTCACTCCCTAGGGCACAGGCGCGGTTCTATCTCTGTATCCCCCCTGTATAATATTGGCGTCATCCTATACGGCCCCCTCACTCCCTAGGGCACAGACGCGGTTCTATCTCTGTATCCCCCCTGTATAATATTGGCGTCATCCTATATGGCCCCCTCACTCCTTAGGGCACAGGCGCGGTTCTATTTCTGTATCCCCCCTGTATAATATTGGCGTCACCCTATATGGCCCCCTCACTCCCTAGGGCACAGACGCGGTTCTATCTCTGTATCCCCCCTGTATAATATTGGCGTCATCCTATATGGCCCCCTCACTCCCTAGGGCACAGGCGCGGTTCTATCTCTGTATCCCCCCTGTATAATATTGGCGTCATCCTATACGGCCCCCTCACTCCCTAGGGCACAGACGCGGTTCTATCTCTGTATCCCCCCTGTATAATATTGGCGTCATCCTATACGGCCCCCTCACTCCCTAGGGCACAGGCACGGTTCTATCTCTGTATCCCCCCTGTATAATATTGGCATCACCCTATACGGCCCCCTCACTCCCTAGGGCACAGGCGCGGTTCTATCTCTGTATCCCCCCTGTATAATATTGGCGTCATCCTATACGGCCCCCTCACTCCCTAGGGCACAGACGCGGTTCTATCTCTGTATCCCCCCTGTATAATATTGGCGTCATCCTATATGGCCCCCTCACTCCCTAGGGCACAGGCGCGGTTCTATCTCTGTATCCCCCCTGTATAATATTGGCGTCATCCTATATAGCCCCCTCACTCCCTAGGGCACAGGCGCGGTTTTATCTCTGCATCCTCAAAGCCCCTGATTCCGCTACTCAGATTTTCAATCCTACACCCGGACAGAGGGAGAGATTGGACTCTTTGTAAACCTTATTTTTCTTGCTCGGCATTTTTCGATAAAAGATATTTTTAAATAATTGTAGGTGTCGAGGCTCGTATTTCTGCTCCGTCATTTCCCGCTGTGCGCACACGCTGCCGCTGGGTTTCCATACATAATTGACACAGAGGTGACTGATTGAAAGACATTTCTCTCCCCTCCCCCCCAGGCCTGGCGCACCGGGATTTGTTAGCTTTTCCTATATCCCTTGTACGATAAAAACAAAAATATCCCCCAATGATTTTGATTTCTTTTTATTACCTATTTAACATATTACAATCGCATCATTTCGCAGACGCAGAGTCATAAACCTCCGATGCGGGTGACAAGTGGATTTTAATATCGGCTGCATTATGCGCCCGTCCTCCTCGGTGCGCGGTATCCTTTGCAGATGGCGGGGGCTGCAGCGTAAGAGCCACATGTTGGTAAATGCCAAGTGGTGACATTTACGTAAGAATACTAAGAAGAGGTGACTATGGAAGAGGTAACCTACGGGCCAATAGTCCACTGACCCCACTTACCGCCACCCCACAAACAATAAGGCACGCATTAATAAGTAATGGGTTTGCATAGGTAAGGCCATAAAGCAAGTCTTCTATCCCATATAGCGTTTATGTACTGTATATTACAGGCCCGTGTATTATAGTCAGCTCCCACCTTAGGAGTTTTTACATTACTTATGAGCATTGTGGTCCATGTGAAGGAGCATTGTGGTCCATGTGAAGGAGCATTGTGGACCATGTGAAGGAGCATTGTGGACCATGTGAAGGAGCATTGTGGTCCATGTGAAGGAGCGTTGTGGACCATGTGAAGGAGCGTTGTGGACCAAGTGAAGGAGCATTGTGGACCATGTGAAGGAGCATTGTGGTCCATGTGAAGGAGCGTTGTGGACCATGTGAAGGAGCGTTGTGGACCAAGTGAAGGAGCATTGTGGACCATGTGAAGGAGCATTGTGGACCATGTGAAGGAGCATTGTGGACCATGTGAAGGAGCATTGTGGACCATGTGAAGGAGCATTGTGGACCATGTGAAGGAGCATTGTGGACCATGTGAAGGAGCATTGTGGACCATGTGAAGGAGCATTGTGGACCATGTGAAGGAGCATTTTGGACCATGTGAAGGAGCATTGTGGTCCATGTGAAGGAGCATTGTGGTCCATGTGAAGGAGCATTGTGGACCATGTGAAGGAGCATTGTGGACCATGTGAAGGAGCATTGTGGACCATGTGAAGGAGCATTGTGGACCATGTGAAGGAGCATTGTGGACCATGTGAAGGAGCATTGTGGACCATGTGAAGGAGCATTGTGGACCATGTGAAGGAGCATTGTGGACCATGTGAAAGAGCATTGTGGACCATGTGAAGGAGCATTGTGGACCATGTGAAGGAGCATTGTGGACCATGTGAAGGAGCGCATTGGACCATGTAATGGAGCATTGTGGACCATGTGAAGGAGCATTGTGGTCCATGTGAAGGAGCATTGTGGACCATGTGAAGGAGCATTGTTCACCATGTGAAGAAGCATTGTGGACCATGTGAAGGAGCATTGTGGTCCATATGAAGGAGCATTGTGGTATGTGTGAAGGAGCATTGTGGACCATGTGAAGGAGCGCATTGGACCATGTAATGGAGCATTGTGGACCATGTGAAGGAGCATTGTGGACCATGTAAAGCAGCATTGTGGACCATGTGAAGAAGCATTGTGGACCATGTGTAGGAGCATTGTGGACCATGTGTAGGAGCATTGTGGCTGTCATAGGGTCACTTTAGCTGTTGTGAAGTGCCATTGTAACAAAGCCATTGTGGCTGGTGGGAAGGGTCATTGTGGCTGTTATGGAGGCCACTATGGCTGTTGCTAGAAGCCATTGTGCAAGACCATTACGGCTCTCGTGAAGGAGTATTGTGAGATATATAGGAGGAGATTGTGGACATTATGAGTATTGTGGATGATGTGAAGGAGCATCGTGCCTGTCCTGTAGACAATTTAGCTGTTGTGAGGAGCCAATCCAACGAGGGCATTTTGAGAGCACTTTGGATGGTGTGAATGAGCATTGTAGACTGTGCAATGGAACCTTGTGACTGTCATGGGTCACTGTGGCTATGAATGGGTACATTTTGGCTTGTGTGAATGGTCACTGTGGCTGGGCTCAAAGGTGGAACATGTTATGGGATCTTGTTAGGGGGAAGCTTTGTGGCTAATGGAACAGATGTTGTGGCTATCATAAATAAATTGATGCTTTCATTAGGTATTCGTGGCTGGTGATATCTATTGCCATGTCGGGTAATGCAATGGTCTGTCTTGTATCGAGGACGGGCCTATACTAAGGACAGGCTAGTAATGTAATATTCAGGAGATCCAGGAGGGGAAATGTGAGACTTCTCATCTGCAAGAAATCTCTTAGTTACTGACTAGATGCAACGCGTTGTGAAGGTCTCGGCCTAGACTTGGCAATGTCTTATTTTGAAGACTGTCAGTGAACCAGAAAGTGCAGACTCTTGTAAAGATAGTTCGAGATAAGAGGGGGACGGAAGAATCAATGGAACAATTACATGGGAAATAAAATAAAACCCTTATAGAGAAAATACATTGAATGGCTTCGGAGATACTTTAGTCTGAGAACATCCATGAGATGGCAGAGACCTCGATAATGGACGGCTATTAGTGTCTCTTCCCCCGGCCCGCTGGAGTGACCCAGCTCAAGATGTCCATTGATTTTCACATTACTTTTTAATGTCACATATTAAAATCTTTGCAGATTCACTCAGTTAGGCTCATGGTTTATTAGCGTTAGTGAGCTGGGGCTCGCCGTATAGGAGAATCGAACCATAAAGAACAGAAAACTCTGTGTTCAGCGGCTTTTTAACAATGCAATATGTGCGACTAGATAAGTAACCTCTAACGCTCCTTACCAACAGTCTACAGAGCTCTCAGATTTATACAGAGGTTCCTAGGGGCCCTGACAGTGTCATACACTATGTTTTATAGATAGGTTCCTAGGAGCCCTGACAGTGTCATACACTATGCTTTATAGATAGGTTCCTAGGAGCCCTGACAGTGTTATACACTATGTATTATAGATATATAGTCCTAGGAGCCCTGACAGTGTTATACACTATGTATTATAGATAGGTTCCTAGGAGCCCTGACAGTGTTCTACACTATGTATTATAGATATATAGTCCTAGGAGCCCTGACAGTGTCATACACTAAGGATTATAGATAGGTTCCTAGGAGCCCTGACAGTGTCATACACTATGCTTTATAGATAGGTTCCTAGGAGCCCTGACAGTGTTCTACACTATGTATTATAGATATATAGTCCTAGGAGCCCTGACAGTGTCATACACTAAGGATTATAGATAGGTTCCTAGGAGCCCTGACAGTGTCATACACTATGCTTTATAGATAGGTTCCTAGGAGCCCTGACAGTGTTCTACACTATGTATTATAGATATATAGTCCTAGGAGCCCTGACAGTGTCATACACTAAGGATTATAGATAGGTTCCTAGGAGCCCTGACAGTGTCATACACTATGCTTTATAGATAGGTTCCTAGGAGCCCTGACAGTGTTATACACTATGTATTATAGATATATAGTCCTAGGAGCCCTGACAGTGTCATACACTAAGGATTATAGATAGGTTCCTAGGAGCCCTGACAGTGTCATACACTATGCTTTATAGATAGGTTCCTAGGAGCCCTGACAGTGTTATACACTATGTATTATAGATATATAGTCCTAGGAGCCCTGACAGTGTCATACACTATGTATTATAGATAGGTTCCTAGGAGCCCTGACAGTGTCATACACTATGTTTTATAGATAGGTTCCTAGGAGCCCTGACAGTGTTCTACACTATTTATTATAGATATATAGTCCTAGGAGCCCTGATAGTGTTATACACTATGTATTATAGATAGGTTCCTAGGAGCCCTGACAGTGTTATACACTATGTTTTATAGATAGATTCCTAGGAGCCTTCAGAGCCAATTTAAGGTATGATTCATACTGAACTTGTTCGACCCAAAATGAATCTGGAACCTGAGCAGCCAAATGAATCTTGAGAGATTTGCCCATCTCCAGACATCAGTATGAAAATGCACTTGATGCTGGAAACCCCCTTTAATTAGATCCTAATCCCAAACCTGTGAACCTTTTTGCTCCTCTCTACCCCGTACAGGCGCTCTCGGAGCCGTATCACTAGGCAGGTGCTCTATAGCAGATTATTGTCATTACTGTTATATTTCCTTGTACTAAGGAGATTAAGCTGAATGTCTTAAGTCAGTAGAGAAATCCCTTTGCATACTTGTCATACTCCGCTAAGTAACCATCAAAGTCTTATATAATGTAAGCTATTTTTATAGGTCTTGTGAAGTAGGACAATGTATTGTTGGAGTATCCAGAGAATTTTCGGAGATGAAATCTTGGCTGTCTGGCGGTAATCAATAGTAAGTTCTAATAATCTTCTGAGAAGCCGCTTGTGAATGGCTCGAGGTGATGATGCGTAAAACTTTGCTACTTTGTTTTCTTAAGGTGCTTTTAAGCTATTTCATCCTTCCAGCATTACAGATTCATGGTGGGCGCTGTAATCCCTGAACCCCGTGTCCAGGTCAGTGCAAGAACAGGAGGGAATTAAAATGGGAATTACACAACCCGGGTGATGGGCCAATTATAATATTCATATATATATAATATTCACAGTGCGCGCGGGATCTCCGAAGATTAAGGTGAATGAAATTACTTACTATGTCCTGGAGGTAAAAACTGAGTATTGGATTGTCTTAGGCAGAGTCCGGCTCTGCTGCAGCAGCTTAGAAGTAAATAACAAAAGCCAACATTTTATAATATGGAATTTTATAGACAGTGCGGTGCAGAAGTTTTAGGCAGGTGACAATGCTGTA